>NW_003303459.1:21250-34292 GCF_000142945.1 Phytophthora infestans T30-4 | reverse complement strand
TGGTATAGCGATGGTACTGAGCGATAAAGTTTACTATAAGTAATAAGCTCTTAAATACCAGGTGCTGGTATACTACAGTACAAGTGAGAGGCCTAAATTCTAGCAGACCATGCAACTCAATCTAACTCGCGGGATACACTGTACGCTTTGTTTGCGCCTAGTGTTTTGCCAAATACTTGCCACCATAACGAGAACATACCGGGTCACTTTCCAATTTCTCCTTCAACGCACATCAGCGCTATTTGTGACCTCATATGCAGCTGCGCAGTATCCTGCTGGCTGTTGTAGCCTCCGTTCCCCAACGGCGCCGAGCGCGAGATCGAGATCAAGAACGCGCTCTATGTGCCTAACATGAGCAAGAATCTGCTTTCAGTACCGCAGATCAACAAGAACGGAAAGTTCCAGGTGGTGTTCGATGGCACCGAGATGCACATCTCACGCAAGGACTCGAATCAAGTGGTGGCATCGGCGGATCTCGTAGATGGACTCTACTGGCTTCGCACGCCTCTTCGATCCGCAAATGCGGTGACAACTGGAAGGACGGTCGACCTGCATGCGCGTATGGGTCACGCTCCAGTCGAGGTGCTTCGCAAGATGGTCGACAACAAGATGATCAAGGACGCGAAAGCACCTTCCAAGCCTAGCGGACCAAGTCTGTGTCGCGGCTGCCAGCAAGGCAAGATGGTCCAAAAACCATTCCCTAGCAACCGTGACAAGCGTCGTTACGACACCTTCGAGTTGCTTCCCTTCGACATTTGCGGACCCATGGAGAAAGCCTCGCTTGGTGGCAGCAAGTATTTGCTACTGATCGTGGACGAAGCCAGCGGATGCATGAAGGGTTTCTGTCTGCGTGCCAATTCAGAAAGCGAAGACTGCATCAAGACGTACATCACGAATGTGCAGAAGCAGTTTGGCAAGAAGGTCAAGTTCGTGCGACACGACGGTGCTCGTGAATTTGCAACCAACTCGCTCAAAGATTTCTACGAAGACGAAGACATCGAGCAACAAACCACGGTTCCGTACGCGCACCAGACTAACGGCACGGCAGAGCGGGCCATCCGCACCATCGTCACGATCGGCCGCAGCATGCTGCATCATGCCAAGCTGGACAAGTGTTTCTGGGGTGAAGCGGCGATGACGGCCATCTACGTGAAGAACCACCTGCCGTCACCAAAGATCGAGTGCAAGACTCCGTTCGAGATTGTGTACAAGTCCGCGCCAAGTGTGAAACACATGCGCGTCTTCGGCTGTCGAGCTTTCATCTTAACTCCGAAGGAGAAACGGCTCACGTGGGATCCGAAGGCTCGCGCCGGATTGTTCCTGGGCTACGAAGAAGTATCCAAGGCGTATCGACTTTATGACAGCGAGGCGGGGCAGGTGGTTATCAGTCGCGATGTCAACTTCGATGAATCGACCTTTGGACTTTGAGAGCCAATTTCCGATGAAGACGTCGACGACCTGGACTTCGAATATCTCGACATCGACAATGACGGTTCGCGTCAAACGGAGCACAGGCAGGCAGGGAAGCGCAAGAGCCGTCCGAGTGACGAAGATGAATCTGCCACAAGATCGCGAACTACACGTCATCGACCCGAATTGGAAGAAGCAAGTGCGCCGACCAATTCGTCTTCACGTCGAGCAGACGTAAAACGAGAAGAAAAAGCCGATTATGAAGATGCAGAATCGACTCCCCCCGTGTTTTGGCGTGCAAGTGCCAACGCAGTCGAAGCTGCGGTGGACTTATCGGAGCCGGCGACTTTCCAAGAGGCGGTGAACGGCCCCGACCAAGTGCACTGGCGCAAAGCAATTCGTGCTGAGCTCAAGTTGATGCGACTTCGAGGAGTGTTCCGTGCTGCTAAGTTGCCAAATGAACAACGCGCTATTGGTACCAAGTGGGTGTTCAAGATCAAGCGCAAAGCGGACGGATCGATCGAGAAGTACAAGACACGCCTCGTGGCCAAGGGCTTCAAGCAAAAGTACGGCATCGACTACACTGAGACGTTCTCGCCGGTTGTCAAGTACGTGACGTTGCGCATGGTGATCGCTTTGGCCAAGTACTTTGGCTGGCCGCTGGACCAACTAGACGTGGTGACGGCATTCCTGTACGGCGTGATGAGGGAGATCGTGTTTTGCGTGGTTCCCGAAGGTGTCGAGCTCGACGGTGACTTCGACTGCCTGGAATTAGTGAAGGCCGTGTACGGTCTAAAACAAGCTTCGCGCGTGTGGAACGAGAGCTTCGACGAGTTCGTATGCTCTATCGGCTTTCAAGTTTCGGCCTTTGACCCGTGCCTCTACATTAAAGTTGTTGATGGCCACTGTGTACTCATACTGGTCTACGTCGACGATGTCCTGGTCACCAAAAGCTCACCTGAGCTGATCTCACGCACGAAGGACGACCTCAAGACACGCTTCGAAATGACTGACAGCGGCAAGTGTGTGTTCGTCCTTGGGATCGAATTGGTAGACGGTCCAGACGGCAGCGTGACGATGAGCCAACGGCGTTATGTGGATGACATCCTGAAGCGCTTTGGTATGGACGAATGCAAGCCTGTGGTGAGTCCGGTGGATATAAGCACTCGACTGGTTCCAAGCGACGCGGCGACCAAGGTACAAGCTCCGTTTCGCGAAGCTGTTGGTGCACTAATGCACCTGATGACCGCGACGCGTCCAGATATTGCGTACGCGGTGGGCTATGTGTCGCGCTTCATGGAGAATCCCCAAGAAGAACACTGGGTTGCAGTCAAGCGCATCTTTAGCTACCTGCAAGGCACCAAGACGCATGGAATCTGCTACAAGCCGGGTGACAACATCGACTTTCGCGGATACTCTGACGCAGACTGGGCTGGTGACCTCGCGGACCGCAAGTCGACTTCCGGCTACACGTTCATGCTGATGGGTGCGCCAGTGAGCTGGGGCAGCAAGAAGCAGTCAAGTGTTTCGCTGTCTACGAGCGAAGCGGAGTACATCGCGCTCGGTCTGGCAGTTCAAGAAGGCAAGTGGATTCATCGTCTGTTGTGCGAGATCTTAGCAGCTGCCAATGAGGCTGGACCCGACCTCAAGATCCAAGAAGACAACCAGTCGTGCATCAAGATGACGAAGGATCCTGTGAACCACGGCCGCGCCAAGCACATCGACATCAAGTACCACCACATCCGCGATGAAGTCAAGCGTGGTGAGGTCAAGCTCGAGTATTGCGAGACTTCTGTGATGCTGGCTGATATCATGACGAAGGCGCTCCCAAGGGCCTCGTCACATGGACCTAGCAGCTGCTCTCGGCATCCACGCGTGTTCGCATTGAGGGGGCGTATTGAGGGCTGCTGGTCTTGGTACTGTGTACCAGCTGTACCCATTAACCGGTCAACCTGATCCGGTCCAATACGATCCCGCTGTGATTATGGTAAGTTGTTTATGCCATCCATGATTGGACGAGTAGAATGATTGGACGAGTACAGAATGATTGGATGAGTAGAATGATTGGATGACCTAGGTAGTGAGGACAGTGTAAGCCCCGATAAATCAATCACTTTCGAATCTTCCTTCTTCCGCTCAAGTGCCTTCACTCCGGTCTCCGCACCAAGTGCAGAAGTCACTCCGTTCAGCCCCAAGCTTCGTTCCAACACCTCTACACCGTTAACAGTCGGCGCACTTGCTTCTTCCAATCCGGGTCGATGACGTGTAGTTCGCGATCTTGTGGCAGATTCATCTTCGTCACTCGGACGGCGCTTGCGCTTCCCCGCCTGCGTGTGCTCCGTCTGACGCGAACCGTCATTGTCGATGTCGAGAGATTCGAAGTCCAGGTCGTCGGCGTCTTCATCGGAAATTGGCTCTCAAAGTCCAAAGGTCGATTCATCGTATTGAGGGTTGCTGGTCTTGGTACTGTGTACCAGTTGTACCCATTAACCGGTCAAACTGAACCAGTCCAATACGATCGCGCTGTGATTATGGTACGTTGTTTATGCCACCCATGATTGGACGAGTAGAATGATTGGATGAGTAGAATGATTGGATGACCTAGGTAGTGAGGACAGTGTAAGCCCCGATAAATCAATCACTTTCGAATCTTCCTTCTTCCGCTCAAGTGCCTTCACTCCGGTCTCCGCACCAAGTGCAGAAGTCCCTCCGTTCAGCCCCAAGCTTCGTTCCAACACCTCTACACCGTTAGCAGGTTATGAGCCCAAGCACCATGTCCTCTGCCCATGACGCCTCGACCAAGGTCACCATCGACAAGTTCAACGGTGACAACTACGCGACGTGGAACCGCTACATGCGTGGCGTGTTTCTGACCAAGTCGGTATGGCACGTAGTGAACCGGGAAACGACGCCGAGCTTCACGGACATCCGGACCAAGGACGACTACGTCAAGGCGAGCAACATTGCGTTCGGACTGATGTTGCTCCACATGAACGTGGACTACCATCACGTGGTTGATGACTGCGAGGAAGCGTGGGGCGCGTGGACGCGCTTGAAGACGCTGTATGGTGGGTCGCAGAAGGCTGGTCGCATCTACCTGAAGCGCCAGCTCTTCAGCATGAAGATGTCGGAAGGCGGCAATGTCTTGCATCATTGCAACGAGGTCCTCAACATCAGCGCCAAGCTCAGCAGCATCGGCGCCAAGATGGAGGACGAGGACGTGGCGATCTGCTTACTGCGAAGTCTCCCCAAGAGCTACGAGAACGTCGTGCTCAATCTGGAGATGAGCAACGCAGAGCTGCGGTCGCAAGACGTTGTGAAAGTGCTCACAAACAAGCACATCAAGCGACAAGGTGAGAAGACGGCGACGGTGAAGACTGAAAACGCGGCTAAGGCGTTCAGCACCGACCGAGGGTCTCGCCAATGCACGTACTGCGGGAAATTGGGGCACATGATTGACAAGTGCTGGACCAAGCAGAAGGATGAGGGTCGAGGTGCTCGACGCGGCGGCAACGGCCGTGGACGCGGAGCTAGCAACATCCAGTGGCGAAACGACGGCGACGACGACTACGACTACGATCGAGTAGCGTTCGCGGTTTCCCTGGAATATGGAGTATCGACGAACAAGATTGTGTCTGGAATGTGGGCGGTCGACAGTGGTGCCACACACCACATCTGTAACGACAAGTCCAAGTTCACCAATCTCATCGAGCGCAATGAAGGCGAACTTTCGGTGGCCGACGGGAACAAGGCGGCTATCAAGGGTGTGGGGACCATCGTGGAAAGAGTGGTCCTGCCCAACGGCGCCGAGCGCGAGATCGAGATCAAGAACGCGCTCTATGTGCCTAACATGAGCAAGAATCTGCTTTCAGTACCGCAGATCAACAAGAACGGAAAGTTCCAGGTGGTGTTCGATGGCACCGAGATGCACATCTCACGCAAGGACTCGAATCAAGTGGTGGCATCGGCGGATCTCGTAGATGGACTCTACTGGCTTCGCACGCCTCTTCGATCCGCAAATGCGGTGACAACTGGAAGGACGGTCGACCTGCATGCGCGTATGGGTCACGCTCCAGTCGAGGTGCTTCGCAAGATGGTCGACAACAAGATGATCAAGGACGCGAAAGCACCTTCCAAGCCTAGCGGACCAAGTCTGTGTCGCGGCTGCCAGCAAGGCAAGATGGTCCAAAAACCATTCCCTAGCAACCGTGACAAGCGTCGTTACGACACCTTCGAGTTGCTTCCCTTCGACATTTGCGGACCCATGGAGAAAGCCTCGCTTGGTGGCAGCAAGTATTTGCTACTGATCGTGGACGAAGCCAGCGGATGCATGAAGGGTTTCTGTCTGCGTGCCAATTCAGAAAGCGAAGACTGCATCAAGACGTACATCACGAATGTGCAGAAGCAGTTTGGCAAGAAGGTCAAGTTCGTGCGACACGACGGTGCTCGTGAATTTGCAACCAACTCGCTCAAAGATTTCTACGAAGACGAAGACATCGAGCAACAAACCACGGTTCCGTACGCGCACTAGACTAACGGCACGGCAGAGCGGGCCATCCGCACCATCGTCACGATCGGCCGCAGCATGCTGCATCATGCCAAGCTGGACAAGTGTTTCTGGGGTGAAGCGGCGATGACGGCCATCTACGTGAAGAACCACCTGCCGTCACCAAAGATCGAGTGCAAGACTCCGTTCGAGATTGTGTACAAGTCCGCGCCAAGTGTGAAACACATGCGCGTCTTCGGCTGTCGAGCTTTCATCTTAGCTCCGAAGGAGAAACGGCTCAAGTGGGATCCGAAGGCTCGCGCCGGATTGTTCCTGGGCTACGAAGAAGTATCCAAGGCGTATCGACTTTATGACATCGAGGCGGGACAGGTGGTTATCAGTCGCGATGTCAACTTCGATGAATCGACCTTTGGACTTTGAGAGCCAATTTCCGATGAAGACGTCGACGACCTGGACTTCGAATATCTCGACATCGACAATGACGGTTCGCGTCAGACGGAGCACAGGCAGGCAGGGAAGCGCAAGAGCCGCCCGAGTGACGAAGATGAATCTGCCACAAGACCGCGAACTACGCGTCATCGACCCGGACTGGAAGAAGCAAGTGCGCCGACCAATTCGCCTTCACGTCGAGCAGACGTAAACGAAGAAGAGAAAGCTGGAGATCAAGATGAAGAATCGACTCCCCCCGTGTTTTGGCGTGCAAGTGCCAACGCAGTCGAAGCTGCGGTGGATTTATCGGAGCCGGCGACTTTTTAAGAAGCGGTGAACGGCCCCGACCAAGTGCACTGGCGCAAAGCAATTCGTGCTGAGCTCAAGTCGATGCGACTTCGAGGAGTGTTCCGTGCTGCTAAGCTGCCTAACGGACAACGCGCTATTGGTACCAAGTGGGTGTTCAAGATCAAGCGCAAAGCGGACGGATCGATCGAGAAGTACAAGGCACGCCTCGTGGCCAAGGGTGTAGAGGTGTTAGAGCGAAGCTTGGGGCTGAACGGAGTGACTTCTGCACTTGGTGCGGAGACCGGAGTGAAGGCACTTGAGCGGAAGAAGGAAGATTCGAAAGTGATTGATTTATCGAGGCTTGCACTGTCCTCACTACCTAGGTCATCCAATCATTCTACTCGTCCAATCATGGGTGGCATAAACAACGTACCATAATCACAGCGGGATCGTATTGGACCGGTTCAGGCTGACCGGTGAATGGGTACAGCTGGTACACAGTACCAAGACCAGCAACCCTCAATACGCCCCCTCAATGCGAACATGCGTGGATGCCGAGAGCAGCTGCTAGGTCCATGTGACGAGGCCCTTGGGAGCGCCTTCGTCATGATATCAGCCAGCATCACAGAAGTCTCGCAATACTCGAGCTTGACCTCACCACGCTTGACTTCATCGCGGATGTGGTGGTACTTGATGTCGATGTGCTTGGCGCGGCCGTGGTTCACAGGATCCTTCGTCATCTTGATGCACGACTGGTTGTCTTCTTGGATCTTGAGGTCGGGTCCAGTCTCATTGGCAGCTGCTAAGATCTCGCACAACAGACGATGAATCCACTTGCCTTCTTGAATTGCCAGACTGAGCGCGATGTACTCCGCTTCGCTCGTAGACAGCGAAACACTTGACTGCTTCTTGCTGCCCCAGCTCACTGGCGCACCCATCAGCATGAACGTGTAGCCGGAAGTCGACTTAAAAGGAAGGTCGTTTGTGCACTAGATGTAGATGATAAAATGCAAAGTGATTGATTTATTGGAGCTTACTCTGTCTTACGTCCTAGTCTGCATCCAATCATGTGGTGCATCCAATCACCAACACTCTGGACTCGTCCAATCATCTGTTTGCGCATACATCCGTTTGCGCAATTGACTTACCGTAAACATCGCGGGGTCCTTGGAAACCGGTTTTACTGGTATGCCGAAGCTGGACGAGACGCCTTCTTGACAACACTTCCACTCGACTCGACCGCGCTTGGTGGCTTGATACCCAGCTTGTTGCGAAGATATTCGAACTGCACCGCGGTGATCGGCTTGGTCATCAGATCCGCCGTCATGTCCTTCGTCGAGCAGTACTGCAACACCACTTGGCCATCTTCAATCTTCTCACGCACGAAGGGGTAGCGAATGTCGATGTGCTTGGTGCGCTTGTGAAACTCGGGGTTCTTGGCCAGCGCAATCGACCCTTGATTGTCCTCGAAAATCATGACAGAATCCTCGTTCTTCATTTCGCCGAGTTCACACAAGAATGTCTTGAGCCAGATCGCTTCTTGAGCAGCTTCCGTCAACGCCATGTACTCCGCCTCCGTCGATGACAGCGCCACCGTGCGCTGCTTCTTGCTTCTCCAACTAATGCATCCGCCGTTCATCATGAACGCGTAGCCGCTTGTACTGCGTCGAGTCTCGACGTCACCAGCCCAATCCGCATCCGAGTAGCCTTGGAGTCCTTCTTCACTTGTTTCTTGAAACTCGATGCCGTGTGTCTCGTACCTTGAATGTAGCGGAAGACGCGCTTGAGTGCTTGCCAGTGTGTGGGACACGGGTCCACCGCGAACTGGCTAAGAACTCCCACTGCAGCAGCGAGGTCCGGCCGAGGTCCAACCATGAGGTACATCAGGCAGCCGACAGCATTGCGATAAGGCACCTTGGCCATGGTCTCTTTATGGTTGCATCCTCCTTCGCACATGGCCTTGGTCAACTTGAGTCCTGGGTATTGAGGGGTCTTGACAGGGTTGCTGTTCTCCACGCCAAACTTCTCCAGGATGTCCTTCGCAAACTTGGTCTGACGCACCGACACTTTTCCTGAAGTCGCATCTTGATCGATCTCCATACCGAGGAAGTACTTGAGGCAACCCAAGTCTGTCATGTCGAAGCGATCACTCAAAGCCTTCTTCGTCGACTTAAGAAGCTCATCGTTGTTACTGGCGAGGACCAGATCATCGACGTAGAGAGCCACGAAGATAATGTCTTGGTCATCCCACTTGACGTAGATGCAGTGATCGGCTTCACACTTCTTGAACCCCAGCTCCAGCATGAACTTGTCAATGGTCTGGTTCCACATTCGTGGCGACTGCTTAAGACCGTAGAGTGAGCGCTTGAGATGGCAGACATGGTCAGGATGTTCTTCATCCGTGTAACCGTCCGGTTGCACCATGTAGATATTTTCGTCAAGCAGCCCGTTCAGGAGCGCCGTCTTGACATCCATCTGGTGCACCGTCAGATTGTACTTGGCCGCCAGACTGAGCAGGATTCTGATCGACGTGAGCTTGGCGACTGGCGCGAAGGTTTCTTCGTAGTCGATGCCGTACTTCTGCGAAAATCCCTTGGCCACGAGTCGTGCCTTGAGCCGCTCGATCTCTCCCGCTTGGTTCTCCTTGATGCGAAACACTTTCTCAAGTTCCGAGTACCCCAGAAACCGACACTTCACTGCTCGAGCGTCCAATTTGGTGCGTTTCTGCTTCGGAACCGTCACATACGCATGGCAACCGAACACCTTCAGGTTCGCCAGCAGTGGTTTCTTGCCGGTCCATACTTGGTGCGGTGACTTGTCATCGCTGATGGCACGTGTGGGACACCGGTTACGTAGAAACGCAGCCGTCACTACCGCTTCACCCCAATACGACTTGGCCAAACCAGCATGCTCCAACATGCAGCGCGCACATTCCACCAGCGTCCGGTTCATCCGCTCGGCGACACCGTTTAGTTGAGGCGTGTACGGAGGCGTAAACTTCTGCACAATACCACGACGCTTGCAGAACTTAGCCATCTCGCCCGACGTGTACTCGCCACCGTTGTCACTACGAAGCGTCTTGACGACCTTGCCGGTCTGTGTTTCCGCAAATGCGACAAACTCAGCAAACTTGTCGGCCACTTCTGATTTGTAGCGGAGCAAATACACCACACAGAAGTGCGAGTACTCGTCGATGAACGTGACAAAGTAGCGTTTGCCACTGAATGTCGACGTCTGCATGGGACCACACACATCACTTTGAATGGTTTCCAGCAGTTTCTTGGCGTGGTTGAGTGACTTGGACATGTAGCTCACTCGCGTTTGCTTGCCGAGTGCACATCCGTCGCACAGCTCCCACTGTTTCACCGACGTCATGTTGATGCCTGCACCGTAGTCCTTTTTGACGATGGCGTCTAGACCGCCATGGCCAATGTGACCAAGTCGAAGATGCCAGAGGTACGATGTATTGTCCCCTTTGCGATCCTTCGAGCTTGCCGCATTGGCCTCGTCGGGCACAACTGGTGTCATGCACAGCTTGAACAGCCCTTTGCCTTCACGCGCGCCAAGCTTCCAGTTGAGACCCTTTGCTTCCGCAAAACACCCATCCGTCTTGAACGTCACGGGACCAACATCCTTGGTGAAGCGACCAACCGAGAAGAGGTTGCGTGACAGCTTAGGAATGTGCCACACATTCGTGAGCACACCCTTCTTGGTCCCCCGTGGAGTCTTCATGGACATCACGATGTCGCCGGTCCCGACTGCCTGAACCACACCATCGTCCGCGACATGCACGTCCACCGGAGACATCTTCTTGTAGTTCTTCATGTACTCCTTTGAGTACGTCATATGCTGCGTCGCACCCGAGTCGACCAGCCACTTGTCACTTGACTTGGTGGTTTTGCTCCCACCACCAGCCAAGAAGAGAAACTCGCCCGATTCTTCTTCATCGCGCGCGACGTTTGCTCGTTGCGGCCTCTGTCGCTCCGCATTCTCACGAATCCTCACCGGACACTTGGCGATCATCCTGTTCGTCCAATAATCTGTTTGCGCATACATCCGTTTGCGCAATTGACTTACCGTAAACATCGCGGGGTCCTTGGAAACCGGTTTTACTGGTATGCCGAAGCTGGACGAAACGCCTTCTTGACAACAGACTTGCGGTCCGCGAGGTCACCAGCCCAGTCTGCGTCAGAGTATCCGCGAAAGCCGATGTTGTCACCCGGCTTGTAGCAGATTCCATGCGTCTTGGTGCCTTGCAGGTAGCGAAACATACGCTTGACCGCAACCCAGTGTTCTTCTTGGGGATTCTCCATGAAGCGCGACACATAGCCCACCGCGTACGCAATATCTGGACGCGTCGCGGTTATCAGGTGCATTAGTGCACCAACAGCTTCGCGAAACGGAGCTTGTACCTTGGTCGCCGCGTCGCTTGGAACCAGTCGAGTGCTTATATCCACCGGACTCACCACAGGCTTGCATTCGTCCATACCAAAGCGCTTCAGGATGTCATCCACATAACGCCGTTGGCGCATCTTCACGCTGCCGTCTGGACCGTCTACCAATTCGATCCCAAGGACGAACACACACTTGCCGCTGTCAGTCATTTCGAAGCGTGTCTTGAGGTCGTCCTTCGTGCGTGAGATCAGCTCGGGTGAGCTTCCGGTGACCAGGACATCGTCGACGTAGACCAGTATGAGTACACAGTGGCCATCAACAACTTTAATGTAGAGGCACGGGTCAAAGGCCGAAACTTGAAAGCCGATAGAGCATACGAACTCGTCGAAGCTCTCGTTCCACACGCGCGAAGCTTGTTTTAAACCGTAAATGGCCTTCACCAATTCCAAGCAGTCGAAGTCACCGTCGAGCTCGACACCTTCGGCAACCACGCAAAACACGATCTTCCTCATCACGCCGTACAGGAATTCCGTCACCACGTCTAGTTGGTCCAGCTGCCAGCCAAAGTACTTGGCCAAAGCGATCACCATGCGCAACGTCACGTACTTGACAACCGGCGAGAACGTCTCAGTGTAGTCGATGCCGTACTTTTGCTTGAAGCCCTTGGCGACGAGGCGTGCCTTGTACTTCTCAATCGATCCGTCTGCTTGGCGCTTGATCTTGAACGTCCATTTGGTACCAATGGCGCGCTGTCCGTTCGGCAACTTAGCAGCACGGAACACCCCTCGAAGTCGCATCGACTTGAGCTCAGCACGAATTGCTTTGCGCCAGTGCACTTGGTCGGGGCCGTTTACTGCTTCTTGAAAAGTCGCCGGCTCCGATAGATCAACCGCAGCTTCGACTGCGTTGGCACTTGCACGCCAAAATACGGGGGGAGTCGATTCTTCATCTTGATCTCCAGTTTTTTCTTCTTCGTTTGCGTCTGCTCGACGCGAAGACGAATTGGTCGGCGCACTTGCTTCTTCCAGTCCGGGTCGATGACGCGTAGTTCGCGGTCTTGTGGCAGATTCATCTTCGTCACTCGGGCGGCTCTTGCGCTTCCCTGCCTGCCTGTGCTCCGTCTGACGCGAACCGTCATTGTCGATGTCGAGATATTCGAAGTCCAGGTCGTCGACGTCTTCATCGGAAATTGGCTCTCAAAGTCCAAAGGTCGATTCATCGAAGTTGACATCGCGACTGATAACCACCTGTCCCGCCTCGATGTCATAAAGTCGATACGCCTTGGATACTTCTTCGTAGCCCAGGAACAATCCGGCGCGAGCCTTCGGATCCCACTTGAGCCGTTTCTCCTTCGGAGTTAAGATGAAAGCATGACAGCCGAAGACGCGCATGTGTTTCACACTCGGCGCGGACTTGTACACAATCTCGAACGGAGTCTTGCACTCGATCTTTGGTGACGGCAGGTGGTTCTTCACGTAGATGGCCGTCATCGCCGCTTCACCCCAGAAACACTTGTCCAGCTTGGCATGATGCAGCATGCTGCGGCCGATCGTGACGATGGTGCGGATGGCCCGCTCTGCCGTGCCGTTAGTCTGGTGCGCGTACGGAACCGTGGTTTGCTGCTCGATTCCTTCGTCTTCGTAGAAATCTTTGAGCAAGTTGGTTGCAAATTCACGAGCACCGTCGTGTCGCACGAACTTGACCTTCTTGCCAAACTGCTTCTGCACATTCGTGATGTACGTCTTGATGCAGTCTTCGCTTTCTGAATTGGCACGCAGACAGAAACCCTTCATGCATCCGCTGGCTTCGTCCACGATCAGTAGCAAATACTTGCTGCCACCAAGCGAGGCTTTCTCCATGGGTCCGCAAATGTCGAAGGGAAGCAACTTGAAGGTGTCGTAACGACGCTTGTCACGGTTGCTAGGGAATGGTTTTTGGACCATCTTGCCTTGCTGGCAGCCGCGACACAGACTTGGTCCGCTAGGCTTGGAAGGTGCTTTCGCGTCCTTGATC
>NW_003303459.1:16732-21100 GCF_000142945.1 Phytophthora infestans T30-4 | reverse complement strand
CGCATGCAGGTCGACCGTCTTTTCCAGTCGTCGCAGCATTTGCTGATCGAAGAGGCGTGCGAAGGCCAGTAGAGTCCTGTGTCAAGAAGGCGTCTCGTCCAGCTTCGGCATACCAGTAAAACCCGGTTTCCAAGGACCCCGCGATGTTTACGGTAAGTCAATTGCGCAAACGGGATGTATGCGCAAACAGATGATTGGACGAACAGGATGATTGGACGAGTCCATGATTGGATGTACCAAATGATTGGATGCAGACTAGGACGTAAGACAGAGTAAGCTCCAATAAATTAATCATTTTGCATTTTATCATCTAGTGCACAAACGACCTTCCTTTTGGTTATGAGCCCAAGCCCCGCAGACTCTGCCCAAGACTACGCCTACGCCATGGACGCCACTTCAACGACCGCCCGCATCAACAAGTTCGACGGAACCAACTTTCACACGTGGAAGTTCAAGATGCAGATGGTGCTGGAAGAGCGCGACCTGTGGGAAGTCGTCAGTGGCGAACTGAAGATGGAGCACTGCGCTACCGCGTTGGACCAAGCGACGTTCAAGCGGAAGTCGCGCAAGGCGCTGGTGTGGTGTAGCGGGATCAGCAAAATCTGCGAGATTGCCAGATCCAACTTACCAACTGCGCCCAGACACCGACTAACGGAGGGGGTCCCCCGATGATCCGTGTTCTGCTGAACTTTCCTCACCTTGTGTACCCGTCGGTAGGGCGGGATCTTGCTCTCTCGGTAACTTCCGAAGAGTTCAAGTGGTGAAGCTTGAGTGTCTTGGCGAGACGCGGGGATGGGGTGGAGCAGCAGTGGAAAATCTTCACTCTGCGTCCGTGGATGGTTCCGAATCCTAAGCGAATATTCGAGCTTATGGATCCGGGGCCTAGATCGTGGATCTGGCCGTAGGGTTGCCTTACGGGTGTGTTCCCTTGCCCTTTGTGTTGTCCTTTAAGTCGTACTTGCAGCCTCCTGTGACGGGATCTTGAAAGTTGAGAGCCTCTAGGGTGTAACCGACCAAGTAGTAAATTCGGATAGCCTGTCGAATCTGCACAAGTAAAAGGAAAAAGCTCACTAGGTTGTAGGATCTGGCCAATGTATTATCCAGTTATCACTACCAACACTAGATTCGCAATTCCTAACCTTGTCCGAGCTCGTACGGCCAATGAAGTTTCGGTTCTTGAGGGCAGGAAGGCACTTGTGTGATACTGTGCAAATTGGGTTCTGTATTGATATTTAAGCCTATACCTGCCTGGATTTCTACCTTCTATGTCTTTCATCTGCTAAATCCCTTACCAGGCTCGGCTGCATGTCCCTTCTTCCCTTGACCCATCATCCCAGCTGTGTTACCTTCAGATCCACCGGATCCATGACGTAATCATCATGGTCACCCTATTATGGGTACACTCATCAGGATCCAGGTCGCTGGATCCACTTCACTGTAAGTGTACAATAGCCGTGGGTCCGAGCTCTCCAATCATCCAACATCATCTTGCAACCGTCTGTGATCTCCATTGTCCCACGAAAGTTCCAGATCCACTGCATCCCTCATCCCTGTACCCTGAGATCCAGGTCCTTCTATGCGAGATCCTCCCTCCTTGAGACCCGAACTCGGGAAGGTATGAGATCCGAGAGTACCTCGCGGTGGATCTTTGACTCCTCAATAAGCCGTGAGCTACTAGATCCATCTTTAGAGAGCACCCGACCAATCTTCCTTCATAGGATCCAACACCCGATCCACTCTTGTATAGTATATCCCCATATCCAATTAAGTGAATCCAAGTTAGGGTTGATTCGAGGTTAGTCTTGGTGAATCTTGCCTTCTCGTACATCGCTCATACCAGATCCATCGTCATTTCATACGGGGTGCTGCTCGTCATTGCTTATCCAACAACGGCAACCTGCATCCGTGCCAACCACCCAAATCCTCTCTAATCACTTGAAATTGTCACTGATTCGGGATAGTGACCCCGCGTCAGGCCCATTCTCTTATTTCTGAGAAAGCACTTCACCACAATCGCCTCCTGTACGTTGTCGGCGCTGCACAACAGCGTTCACGGCGTGCATTACCAGCATCCACAACCGCTTTCTCCCCTTCGCGACACATGTCTCCCGCCAAGCGTACCGGCAAATCGTCGGGCAAGGCCCCATCCACCACACCTCCGGTAAGTTCGTCTTCCATGTCGCCCACCGATCTGCGGGTTCTAGCCCAGGCTCTTTCCGATCAGGTGCAAACCCTGACGGCGGAGCTCCAGACGGCTCAAGATGCCCAAGACCAAGCTGCGTCTCTGCACACTACCCAACTTCAGACCTTGCGAGTCCAAATCCATGACCAGGCTATGGAGATCCAGGGGTGGAAGCACCGTGCGGCCTCTCGGTCGCAGGACCTGCGACTCTTGTTGGCTGATCAGGCGGTCGAGATCCGCGACCTGACCGGACGGCTGGATCGCGCCTCCCGTCAGCGAGATGTCATGCGGGATGACAACGACCATCTCCTTAGGGAGATGGCGCTCGCCGGATCTGAGATCCACCAGCTCCAATCCCGGATCCACGACCTCGAGCGGGATCTGGAGGATTCCCAGACTGCTAAGGCAGCTGCGGATGCGAGCTTGGACCGGTTCCGTGACGAGTTGCGTCTGACCCAGGCGGAGGTGGTGACCAACGACTATGTGGGATCCACCCATGGCGGATCCGCCTTAGGGTCGGCGCGTGGAGGGTCCCCCGCGCCAAATCCACCTCCCTCATCGCCAGATGTACCCCTGGCTCAGCTCTCAGAGGAGTTGCAAGATACCAAGGAGTCGCTCGAGAAAGCGTCTGCCGGACGAGATTACGCGCTCGAAGAATTCGTGCGTATAACTCAATTGCGCGACGAGATCCAAGCGAAGCTGGCGGACAGCGAACTCCAGCGGGACAAGGCGGCTACCGAGTGGGCGGCTGCCAAGCGTGCACAAACAGAGCTGGAATCCAAGCTTCGCCGCACGAGTACGTGGATCCTCTTTTAGTCCTTGCTAGTAACCCCATATTCACTCGTTATTGTCCATCCAGGTGACAAATTGAAAGAAGCCGATGCGACCGCCACGAAACTCCGGGATCAACTCGCTGCAGCCCAAACTCAGCAGCAACAGCTGGTCCTGGAGCGCGATCGTGGCTTATCGGAGCGGGATTTGGCTCGTCGACGACTGGCGCTGGTGACAGCTGCCGTGTCGGATCCCCTTCCTCCCTTGTCGGGATCTTCTCGTGCTGCCAGCGTCTCTGCTCCTCTCCCGTCTGTAAGTGGGGCAGATCCATCAGTTGCGAAACGTCCGCGTAGTCTCCTAGCACCGGATCCCCCCGTCCCCATAAGCATGCTCGAGCTTCCCCGAAAGCCAAACCCAAAACGACTCCGGTCTCTAAAACGGCTTCGCAAGCGGGATCCACCTCTGCGTCCAAGGCGGGATGCACATCCGCGTCCACGACTTCCGCTTCCCCCTCGAAGTCGGGTGCAGGATCCAAGTCTGGATCCACCGCTAGATCCAAATCTACCTCGGTGTCCAAGACTGGATCTGCAACTACGTCCAAGTCTGGATCTGGACCCCGGACTGGGTCTTCGGCGTCCAAGACTGGATCCGTTGCTACGTCCAAAGCGGGAGTGGGATCCAAGGCTGGATCCACTACCAAGGCGGGATCTACGGCCGTATCCAAACCGGGATCGGCGTCCAAGACGGGCTCCACCGCTGGTCCTTCGGTGACGACGTCCGCCGTTCCCCAGCCCGCTTCCATCAGCCCCTCGCCGGCCCGTACTGGACCCGGGAAGGGGAAGGCCAAACGTGTCATTCCCCCTAGATGTGGACTTGGCAGCTCAGAGGACGACGAGGATGAGGAATCCGACTGGTCCGACGGCTCAGGACCTCCTATCCGGCCGTCATCGAAGCGTACGTCGTCCTCCGGCCCGTATCCCTTCACTCTGGGCGATGAGGACGATGACGACGACGACGACGATGAAAGTCCGGAGGATTCGGAGGAGGCTCGAGCCGCTGAGGATGCCTTGGAGGAAGACACGCGACGGGCTCTATCCCAATCTCGATCCGAAGCCCGGCGGAGATCCCTCTCGACGCCGCCTCCACAAGTCGCTGGCACAGCCGGATCCGGAGGCGACACTGCGGGATCCGCGATCCAAGTCGACAGTGACGGCGGATCGGGTAGCGATGGTGGGAGGGGGTCGCCTCGTGGTGGCGGACTCCTTGGATCTGGCGGAGGGGGGTCGCCTGGTGGCGGATCCCCCGGATCCTGTGGAGGGGGGTCACCTCATGGTGGTGGATCTTCAGGATCGCCCCATGGTGGCGGTTCCCCAGGATCGCCCCCTGTACTGCTTCCCCAGGATCGCCTCATGGTG
>NW_003303459.1:5213-16632 GCF_000142945.1 Phytophthora infestans T30-4 | reverse complement strand
CGCCACCGAGGATTAGACGAGTAGAATGATGGGACGAGTACAGAGTGTTGGTGATTGGATGCACCAAATGATTGGATGCAAACTAGGTAGAGAAGACAGTGTAAGTTCTTATCAATCAATCACTTCTGAATTTCCATTCTGCCCCTCAAGTGACTTCCCTCGCCTCGGCCTCCTCGCCCCAAGCTTCGGCAGTCCTCCCCTCGCAAGACACAAGATCCAATCATCACCTTCTTCAGGTTATGAGCCCAAGTACGATGTCTTCTGTGCAAGATTCCAAGATCTCCATCGACAAGTTCAGCGGCGAGAACTACGCCACGTGGAACCGTTACATGCGTGGCGTGTTCCTGACCAAGTCGGTGTGGAATGTGGTGAACCGCGAGACGACGCCCACGTTCACGGACTCCAGGGCCAAGGACGAGTATGTCAAGTCGAGCAACGTCGCCTTCGGTCTCATGCTTCTCCACGTGGGCGCGGACTACCATCATGCTGTCGACGACTACGAGGAAGCCTGGGTCGCGTGGGCGCGCTTGCGTACCCTTTACGGTGGATCGCAGAAGGCTGGACGCATCTACCTCAAGCGCCAGCTCTTCACCATGGAGATGGCAGAAGGCGGAAACATCCTTCACCATTGCAACGAGGTCCTCAACATCAGCGCCAAGCTCGGCAGTATCGGCGCCAAGATGGAGGATGAGGATGTGGCGATCTGCTTGCTGCGCAGTCTGCCCAAGAGCTACGAGAACGTCGTGCTGAACTTGGAGATGAGCAATGCAGAGCTGCGAACGCAAGATGTGGTGAAGGTGCTCACGAATGAGCATATCAAGCGACAAGGCGAGAAGACTGCGGCGGTGAAGATCGAGGAAGCAGCGAAGGCCTTCAACGCCGAGCGTGAAACTCGCCGGTGTGATTACTGCGGAAAACTGGGGCACGTTATTGACAAGTGCTGGACCAAGCAGAAGGATGAAAACCGAGGAGGTGCACGACGCGGTCGAGGTGGCCGCGGTGCCAACAATATCGACTGGCGTAACGACGACGACTACGACTACGTCGCGTTTGCGGTCTCCATGTCGACAGCGTGTGGAGTGTCGACGGGCAAGAAGTTCGACGGCACATGGGCGATCGACAATTGGTGCAACCCACCACATCTGCAACGACAAGTCCAAGTTTGTGGACATCAACTTGCGCGACGAAGGCGTACTCACGGTTGCCAACGGACAAACGGACAAGATTTTGGGAGTCGGCACCGTTGGGCAACAAGTGGTTCTGCCTAATGGGAATGTGCGTAACGTCCGGATCGAAGATGCTCTCTACGTGCCGAGCATGAACAAGAACCTGCTGTCTGTGCCTCAGATCAACCGAGGCGGACACTTCAAGGTGGTGTTTGACGGCTCCGAGATGCACATTGCGCGCAAGTCGTCGAAGAAGATCGTTGCTTCAGCGGACCTGATCGACGGACTCTACTGGCTGCGAGTGCCCAAGGTGTCTGCCAATTCGACGTCCAAGGTCTCGATCAACGGTGGTTTCGAGCGGCATGGTGACGGGCGCGAAAATGCCGACTTCGTCGAAGAACTCGAGCGGATGTCGCGGATGCCAGCAAGGGAAGATGGTCCAAAAACCATTTCCAAGCAACCCGGACAAGCCCAAGTACAAGCCATTCGAGTTCCTGCACTTCGACCTTTGTGGCGCCATGGAGAAAGAGTCGCTTGGTGGCAGCAAGTATCTGCTGCTGATCACGGACGAAGCCAGCGGCTGCATGACGGGATTCTGTTTGCGCGCCAAGTCGGAGAGTAAAGGCTGTCTGCGCAAGTTCATCGCCAAGGTGGAGCGCCAGTTCGATGCCAGGGTCAAGTTCGTGCGTCATGATGGTGCCAAGGAGTTCGCGACCAACTCGCTCAAGGCCTTCTACGACGACCATGGCATCGAAGTCCAACCGACGGTTCGATATGCGCATCAGACCAATGCGACTGCGGAACGCGCCAATCGGACCATTGTGACTATCGGGCGCAGCATGCTTCACTTCGCACGTTTGGACAAGGCGTTCTGGGCGGAAGCGGCGATGACGGCGATCTACATCAAAAACCGGTTGCCGTCACCCAAGGTCCCAGGGAAGACGCCTTTCGAGATTGTGTACAAGAGGAAGCCCAACGTGAAGCACATGCGCGTTTTCGAGTGCAAGGCCTACGTCCTGACGCCGAAGGAGAAGCGACTCAAGTGGGACCCCAAGGCTCGTGAAGGCTTTTTCATGGGCTATGAAGAGCGTTCGAAGGCGTATCGCGTTTATGACATCGAGGCGGGGCAGGTAGTGATTTCTCGCGATGTCACTTTCGACGAATCCACCTTTGACGACGTCAATGTTCAAGATGACGATGAAGATGTCGATGATGCAACGGATATCCTGGACGACCTCGAGATTTCGGACGACCATGGAACTCGTGAATTCAAGCAGGCGGGGAAACGCAAAGCTCTCTCCAACCCTGACGAACGGGAACAAGTTCGTCGACCGCGTCGCAGTGCTGGATTGGAAGAAGCAAGTGCTCCGGGCCATGACTCCGACCATCAAGAATCCAAGAATGAAGACAATGATGATGATGACTCGACTCAGCCCATGTATTGGCGTGCGAGTGCAAATGCAGTGGAGACGAGTGACAGCGCCGAGCCGAAGACGTTCCAAGAGGCTGTGAGCGGCGAAGACCAAGTCCACTGGCGCAAGGCGATCCGAGCAGAGCTCAAGTCGATGCGACTTCGTGAAGTGTTTCGTGGTGCCAAGTTACCGAACAACCAGCGTGCGGTCGGAACCAAGTGGGTGTTCAAGATCAAGCGTAATGCCGACGGATCCATCGAGAATTACAAGGCTCGACTCGTCGCGAAAGGATTTGTGCAGAAGTACGGCATCGACTACACCGAGACGTTTTCGCCGGTGGTCAAGTACGTCACGCTGCGAACGATCATCGCTGTGGCCAAGTTCTTCAATTGGCCCCTCGACCAACTTGATGTCGTCACGGCGTTCCTGTACGGCTTGATGAAGGAGAAGGTGTTCTGCAGTGTTCCAGAAGGCGTGGATCTTGATGACGGCTACGACTGCGTGGAACTGCTCAAGGCGATCTACGGTCTCAAGCAAGCTTCTCGAGTATGGAACGAGACCTTCGACGAGTATGTGCGCTCCATCGGATTTCGCGTTTCGAGCTACGATCCGTGCCTCTACATCAAGGTTGTCGACGGTGACTGCATTCTGATGCTGGTGTACGTCGACGATGTGTTGGTGACCGGAAGCTCTTCGATGATGATCTCCGAAGTGAAGAAGCAGCTCAAGGCACGATTCGAGATGACCGACAGCGGCAAGTGTTCCTTCATTCTGGGCATCGAAGTGGTCGACAACGCAGACGAGTGTCACGTTGTCCCAAGCTCGCTACATCAACGACATCCTGGAGCGCTTTGGCATGCAGAACTGCAAACCTGCTGCCAGGCCAGTCGACCTCAGCATGAAGCTCGTTGCCAGTGACGCCTCGACCAAGTTGGATGCGCCGTTCCGTGAGGCTGTGGGTGCTCTCATGCACTTGATGACGTCGACTCGCCCGGACATTGCTTTTGCTGTTGGATATGTTTCACGATTCATGGAGAACCCTCAAGTCGAGCACTGGATCGCTGTCAAGAGGATCTTCCGTTACCTTCAACGTACTAAGTCGCACGGACTCCATTTTTCACCAGGCAACGGAATCGACTTTTGTGGCTATTCGGATGCAGACTGGGCTGGTGACCACAGTGACCGCAAGTCGACTTCGGGCTACCTGTTTCAAGTTCTCGGTGGACCAGTATCGTGAGAATCCAAGAAGCCGTCAAGTGTCTCTCTCTCCACGCGTGAAGCCGAGTACATCGCACTGAGTCTGGCAATTCAAGAAGGCAAGTGGGTGCACAAGCTTCTGTGTGAGATCCTCGACGCTGCAGGCAAAGACACCCCGGATCTCAAGATTTTCGAAGATAACCAGTCGTGCATCAAGATGACGAAGAACATGGCCGCGCCAAGCACATCGACATCAAGTACCACCGCATCCGTGATGAAGTCAAGCGCGGTGAAGTGATCGTCGAGTACTGCGAGACTACGACCATGCTGGCTGACATCTTGACCAAGGGACTCGGCGGACCTCGTCACAAGGACTTAACGACGGCTCTGTTGTCAAGAAAGCGTCTCGTCCAGCTTCGGCATACCAGTAAAACCGGTTTCCAAGGACCCCGCATTGTTTACGGTAAGTCAATTGCGCAAACGGATGTATGCGCAAACAGATGATTGGACGAACAGGATGATTGGACGAGTCCATGATTGGATGCACCAAATGATTGGATGCAGACTAGGACGTAAGACAGAGTAAGCTCCAGTAAATCAATCACTTTGCATTTTATCATCTAGTGCACAAACGACCTTCCTTTTGGTTATGAGCCCAAGCCCCGCAGACTCTGCCCAAGACTACGCCTACGCCATGGACGCCACTTCAACGACCGCCCGCATCAACAAGTTCGACGGAACCAACTTTCACACGTGGAAGTTCAAGATGCAGATGGTGCTGGAAGAGCGCGACCTGTGGGAAGTCGTCAGTGGCGAACTGAAGATGGAGCACTGCGCTACCGCGTTGGACCAAGCGACGTTCAAGCGGAAGTCGCGCAAGGCGCTGGCGATTATCTGTCTCGCGATGGAGGATTCGCAGCTGCCGTTGGTTCAGTCGGCGAATGGTGCGCATGATGCCTGGTCAAGGCTCGAAGGACACTTCGAGAAGAAGAGTTTGGCGAACAAGCTCTTCCTTCGTCGACGTTTCTTCACCACGATGATGGAAGAAGGTAATGATGTGCTGGAGCACATCAACAAGATCAAGACGCTGGCGGAGCAGCTCGACGCAGTGGGCGCTCCGGTCAGCGAGGACGACTTGGTGATCACGCTTTTGGCAAGTCTAAGCAAGTCGTACCAGTTCCTCATCACGGCGTTGGAGTCGAGAGCTGACTCACTGTCGTGGGAACTAGTGACGGCTCGGCTGCTGCATGAAGACATGAAGCGCAAAGAGCAAGGTGGCGGTGCGGACGGCGCCGCGCACGGTCAGGCGTTCATGACGAGTGACAACGGTAAGCGTAAGGGACGACAGGCGCCAAAGACAAGCGCGTGTCACTACTGCGGCGAACAAGGACATTGGATCGCCAAGTGTCCGGTGAGGATTCGTGAAAATGCGGAGCGACAGAGGCCGCAACGAGCAAACGTCGCGCGCGATGAAGAAGAATCGGGCGAGTTTCTCTTCTTGGCTGGTGGTGGGAGCAAGACCACCAAGTCAAGTGACAAGTGGCTGGTCGACTCGGGTGCGACGCAGCACATGACGTACTCGAAAGAGTACATGAAAAACTACAAGAAGATGTCTCCGGTGGACGTGCATGTCGCGGACGATGGTGTGGTTCAGGCAGTCGGGACCGGCGATATCGTGATGTCCATGAAGACTCCACGGGGGACCAAGAAGGGTGTGCTCACGAATATGTGGCACATTCCCAAGCTATCACGCAACCTCTTCTCGGTTGGTCGCTTCACCAAGGATGTTGGTCCCGTGACGTTCGAGACGGATGGGTGTTTTGCGGAAGCAAAGGGTCTCAACTGGAAGCTCGGCGCGCGTGAAGGCAAAGGGCTGTTCAAGCTGTGCATGACACCAGTTGTGCCCGACGAGGCCAATGCGGCAAGCTCGAAGGATCGCAAAGGGGACACCACATCGTACCTCTGGCATCTTCGACTTGGTCACATTGGCCATGGCGGTCTAGACGCCATCGTCAAAAAGGACTACGGTGCAGGCATCAACATGACGTCGGTGAAACAGTGGGAGCTGTGCGACGGATGTGCACTCGGCAAGCAAACGCGAGTGAGCTACATGTCCAAGTCACCCAACCACGCCAAGAAACTGCTGGAAATCGTTCACAGTGATGTGTGTGGTCCCATGCAGACGTCGACATTCAGTGGCAAACGCTACTTTGTCACGTTCATCGACGAGTACTCGCACTTCTGTGTGGTGTATTTGCTCCGGAACAAGTCAGAAGTGGCCGACAAGTTTGCTGAGTTTGTCGCATTTGCGGAAACACAGACCGGCAAGGTCGTCAAGACGCTTCGTAGTGACAACGGTGGCGAGTACACGTCGGGCAAGATGGCTAAGTTCTGCAAGCGTCGTGGTATCGTGCAGAAGTTTACGCCTCCGTACACGCCTCAACTAAACGGTGTCGCCGAGTGGATGAACCGGACGCTGGTGGAATGTGCGCGCTGCATGTTGGAGCATGCTGGTTTGGCCAAGTCGTATTGGGGTGAAGCGGTAGTGACCGCTGCGTTTCAACGTAACCGGTGTCCCACACGTGCCATCAGCCATGACAAGTCACCGCACCAAGTATGGACCGGTAAGAAACCACTGCTGGCGAACCTGAAGGTGTTCGGTTGCCATGCGTATGTGACGGTTCCGAAGCAGAAACGCACCAAGTTGGACGCTCGAGCAGTGAAGTGTCGGTTTCTGGGGTACTCGGACCACGAGAAAGCGTATCGTTTCGAGGAGATCAAGAACGGTCGTGTGCTAGTGAGCCGCGATGCGCAGTTCATGGAAGACGTCTTCGACGGAGGGAGACGCAGCCACGATGAAGATGACATCGTGGAGCTTCAAGAAGAAGAAGTGACGGATCAAGAAGCATCGTCCGAGGATGAGACGATGGGAGACACTGCGCCGCGTCAAGAAATTGAGCCCGGTAGCAAGCGACACCAGCGAACGCAGTCGTTGGAGAAAGCGGTAGAGATCCCGCGGAGCAAGCGACAGAGTCGGCTGCAGACGCTGGAGAAGATGTCAGCGGTCGCAAGTGGTCGAAAAGAAGATTTCGAAGCGGCCTACGTTGTGGATTCATTGGGAGAAATGCCGACTACGTTCAAGTCGGCGATGGAATCCAGCAACGCGGCCAAGTGGAAGGAAGCGTGCAACTCAGAAGTCGACTCTCTTCGTAAGAACAAGACATGGTCGTTGGTGCCATTGCCCCAAGGTCGAAAGGCAATTGGTTGTCGTTGGGTGTTTCGCATCAAGGAGAACCAAGCGGGAGAGATCGAGCGGTTCAAGGCACGACTCGTGGCCAAGGGATTTTCGCAGAAGTACGGCATTGACTACGAAGAAACCTTCGCGCCAGTCGCCAAGTTCACGTCGATCAGGATCCTGCTCAGTCGGGCGGCCAAGTACAATCTGACGGTGCACCAGATGGATGTCAAGACGGCGTTCCTAAACGGGCTGCTTGACGAAGATATCTACATGGTGCAACCGGATGGTTACACGGATGAAGAACATACTGACCATGTCTGCCATCTCAAGCGCTCACTCTACGGTCTTAAGCAGTCGCCACGAATGTGGAACCAGACCATTGACAAGTTCATGCTGGAGCTGGGGTTCAAGAAGTGTGAAGCCGATCACTGCATCTACGTCAAGTGGGATGACCAAGACATTATCTTCGTGGCTCTCTACGTCGATGATCTGGTCCTCGCCAGTAACAACGATGAGCTTCTTAAGTCGACGAAGAAGGCTTTGAGTGATTGCTTCGACATGACAGACTTGGGTTGCCTCAAGTACTTCCTCGGTATGGAGATCGATCAAGATGCGACTTCAGGAAAAGTGTCGGTGCGTCAGACCAAGTTTGCGAAGGACATCCTGGAGAAGTTTGGCATGGAGAACCGCAACCCTGTCAAGACCCCTCAAGACCCAGGACTCAAGTTGACCAAGGCCATGTGCGAAGGAGGATGCAACCATGAAGAGACCATGGCCAAGGTGCCTTATCGCAATGCTGTCGGCTGCCTGATGTACCTCATGGTTGGAACTCGACCGGACCTCGCTGCGGCAGTGGGAGTTCTTAGCCAGTTCGCGGCGGACCCGTGTCCCACACACTGGCAAGCACTCAAGCGCGTCTTCCGCTACATTCAAGGTACGAAGACGCACGGCATCGAGTTTCAAGAAACAAGTGAAGAAGGACTCCAAGGCTACTCGGATGCGGATTGGGCTGGTGACGTCGAGACTCGACGCAGTACTAGCGGCTACGCGTTCATGATGAACGGCGGATGCGTTAGTTGGAGAAGCAAGAAGCAGCGCACGGTGGCGCTGTCATCGACGGAGGCGGAGTACATGGCGTTAGCGGAAGCTGCTCAAGAAGCGATCTGGCTCAAGGCATTCCTGTGTGAACTCGGCGAAATGAAGATCGAGGATTCTGTCATGATTTTCGAGGACAATCAAGGGTCGATTGCGCTGGCCAAGAACCCCGAGTTTCACAAGCGCACCAAGCACATCGACATTCGCTACCACTTCGTGCGCGAGAAGGTTGAAGATGGCCAAGTGGTGTTGCAGTACTGCTCGACGAAGGACATGAAGGCGGATCTGATGACCAAGCCGATCACCGCGGTGCAGTTCGAATATCTTCGCAACAAGCTGGGTATCAAGCCACCAAGCGCGGTCGAGTCGAGTGGGAGTGTTGTCAAGAAGGCGTCTCGTCCAGCTTCGGCATACCAGTAAAACCGGTTTCCAAGGACCCCGCGATGTTTACGGTAAGTCAATTGCGCAAACGGATGTATGCGCAAACAGATGATTGGACGAACAGGATGATTGGACGAGTCCATGATTGGATGCACCAAATAATTGGATGCAGACTAGGACGTAAGACAGAGTAAGCTCCAATAAATCAATCACTTTGCATTTTATCATCTAGTGCACAAACGACCTTCCTTTTGTGCTCAATCTGGAGATGAGCAACGCAGAGCTGCGGTCGCAAGACGTTGTGAAAGTGCTCACAAACGAGCACATCAAGCGACAAGGTGAGAAGACGGCGACGGTGAAAACTGTAAACGCGGCCAAGGCGTTCAACACCGACCGAGAGACTCGCCAATGCCCGTACTGCGGGAAATTGGGGCACATGATTGACAAGTGCTGGACCAAGCAGAAGGATGAGGGTCGAGGTGCTCGACGCGGCGGCAACGGCCGTGGACGCGGAGCTAACAACATCCAGTGGCGAAATGACGGCGACGACGACTACGACTACGATCAAGTAGCGTTCGCGGTTTCCATGAATTGTGGAGTATCGACGAACAAGAATGTGTCTGGAATGTGGGCGGTCGACAGTGGTGCCACACACCACATCTGTAACGACAAGTCCAAGTTCGCCAATCTCATCGAGCGCAATGAAGGCGAACTTTCGGTGGCCGACGGGAACAAGGCGGCTATCAAGGGTGTGGGGACCATCGTGGAAAGAGTGGTCCTGCCCAACGGCACCGAGCGCGAGATCGAGATCAAGAACGCGCTCTATGTGCCTAACATGAGCAAGAATCTGCTTTCAGTACCGCAGATCAACAAGAACGGAAAGTTCCAAGTGGTGTTCGATGGCACTGAGATGCACATCTCACGCAAGGACTCGAATCAAGTGGTGGCATCGGCGGATCTCGTAGATGGACTCTACTGGCTTCGCACGCCTCTTCGATCAGCAAATGCGGCGACAACTGGAAGGACGGTCGACCTGCATGCGCGTATGGGTCACGCTCCAGTCGAGGTGCTTCGCAAGATGGTCGACAACAAGATGATCAAGGACGCCAAAGCACCTTCCAAGCCTAGCGGACCAAGTCTGTGTCGCGGCTGCCAGCAAGGCAAGATGGTCCAAAAACCATTCCCTACCAACCGTGACAAGCGTCGCTACGACACTTTCGAGTTGCTTCACTTCGACATTTGCGGACCCATGGAGAAGTCCTCGCTTGGTGGCAGCAAATATTTGCTACTGATCGTGGACGAAGCCAGCGGATGCATGAAGGGCTTCTGCCTGCGTGCCAAATCAGAAAGCGAAGACTGCATCAAGACGTACATCACGAAGGTGCAGAAGCAGTTTGGCAAGAAGGTCAAGTTCGTGCGACACGACGGAGCTCGTGAGTTTGCGACTAACTCGCTTAAAGATTTCTACGAAGACGAGGGCATCGAGCAACAAACCACGGCTCCGTACGCGCACCAGACTAACGGCACGGCAGAGCGGGCCATCCGCACCATCGTCACGATCGGCCGCAGCATGCTGCACCATGCCAAGCTGGACAAGTGTTTCTGGGGTGAAGCGGCGATGACGGCCATCTACGTGAAGAACCGCCTGCCGTCACCAAAGATCGAGTGCAAGACTCCGTTCGAGATTGTGTACAAGTCCGCGCCGAGTGTGAAACACATGCGCGTCTTCGGCTGTCGAGCTTTCATCTTAACTCCGAAGGAGAAACGGCTCAAGTGGGATCCAAAGGCTCGCGCCGGATTGTTCCTGGGCTACGAAGAAGTATCCAAGGCGTATCGACTTTATGACATCGAGGCGGGGCAAGTGGTTATCAGTCGCGATGTCAACTTCGATGAATCGACCTTTGGACTTTCAGAGCCAATTTCCGATGAAGACGTTGACGACCTGGACTTCGAATCTCTCGACATCGACAATGACGGTTCGCGTCAGACGGAGCACAGGCAGGCGGGAAAGCGCAAGAGCCGCCCGAGTGACGAAGATGAATCTGCCACAAGACCGCGAACTACGCGTCATCGACCCGGACTGGAAGAAGCAAGTGCGCCGACCAATTCGTCTTCACGTCGAGCAGACGTAAACGAAGAAGAAAAGGCTGGAGATCAAGATGAAGAATCGACTTCCCCCGTGTTTTGGCGTGCAAGTGCCAACGCAGTCGAAGCTGCGGTGGACTTATCGGAGCCAGCGACTTTCCAAGAGGCGGTGAACGGCCCCGACCAAGTGCACTGGCGCAAAGTAATTCGTGCTGAGCTCAAGTCGATGCGACTTCGAGGAGTGTTCCGTGCTGCTAAGTTGCCGAACGGACAACGCACTATTGATACCAAGTGGGTGTTCAAGATCAAGCGCAAAGCGGACGGATCGATCGAGAAATACAAGGCACGCCTCGTGGCCAAGGGCTTCAAGCAAAAGTACGGCATCGACTACACTGAGACGTTCTCGCCGGTTGTCAAGTACGTGACGTTGCGCATGGTGATCGCTTTGGCCAAGTACTTTGACTGGCCGCTAGACCAACTAGACGTGGTGACGGCATTCCTGTATGGCGTGATGAGGGAGATCGTGTTTTGCGTGGTTCCCGAAGGTGTCGAGCTCGACGGTGACTTCGACTGCCTGGAATTGGTGAAGGCCATTTACGGTCTAAAACAAGCTTCGCGCGTGTGGAACGAGACTTTCGACGAGTTCGTATGCTCTATCGGCTTTCAAGTTTCGGGCCTTTGACCCGTGCCTCTACATCAAGTTGTTGATGGCTACTGAGGGCTGCTAGCTCGTCGATACTGTGTACCAGGCTGTACCCATTTAAACCGGTCAACCTGAAGCAGGTCCCAATACGATGCCGCTGGTGATTATAGGTACTGTCGGATTTATGCCAACCAATGATTGG
>NW_003303459.1:0-4065 GCF_000142945.1 Phytophthora infestans T30-4 | reverse complement strand
GACTTGGATGTAGCGGTGGATCCGGACTTGGATCCGGGACCAGACTTCGAGGGGGAGGCGGAAGTCTTGGACGTGGATGTGGATCCCGCCTTGGACGCAGAGGTGGATCCCACCTGCGAAGCCGTTTTAGAGGCCGAAATCGTTTTGGGCTTGGCTTTTGGGGAGGCTCGGGCCTGCTTATGGGGACGGGAGGATCCGGTGCTAGGAGCGGGAGATGCACTACGCGGGCGTTTCGCAGCCGACGAATCCGCCCCACTTACAGTCGGAAGAGGAGCAGAGACGCTAGCAGCCTGAGAGGGCCCCGACAAAGGGGGAAGTGGATCCGAAACGGCAGCTGTCACCAGCGCCAGTCGTCGACGTGCCAAATCCCGCTCCGACAAGCCACGATCGCGCTCCAGGATCAGCTGTTGCTGCTGAGTTTGGGCTGCGGAGAGTTGATCCTGGAGTTTCGCGGTGGTCGCATCTGCTACTTTTAATTTGTCACCTAGATTGACAATAACAAGTGAATATGGAGTTACTAGCAAAGGCGCTCGATCCGTCATAGTAACTACCCAGAAACCACTGGCCATGTCTAGAGAACAGTACCAGAGTACTTTATCCAGATCTTCCAACAGCTCGTTGATTAGGGGCATTGGATACACCATCAATCGAGTCAGACCGTTAACCAGCCGGTAATCAATGCACAGACGTATATCCACCCCGTTCTTCTTGATGATGATTACCACTGGGGATGCCCACAGGGACGTCGAGAAACTGATGATCTTGGCTTGCAGCAGGCCCTTAATCAGGTCCGATAGTTTTTCCCGGAACTGAGGTGCCACCTTCCGCACCCTCTGAGCGATCGGTTTCGCGTCGCCGACATCGATGTCACATTTGACTCCGCGGGCAGCGGGCGGTAACGCATTTCCTTTACCAATCAGCAGATGTCGGCTCTCCCAGATTTTCTGACGCAGACGATCCACTTCAGCAGGTTCATTCGCACCCGGATCCACTTGGATATCATCAATCGTGACTTCTTCTGTGGTCAGTGGTACCTCCGGGATCACCGCCATGCCTTCTCCCAGATCCTCGGCGTGTAGATCTTCGCCTTCACGGTAACAGACTTTCTCATCTTCCGTCTTCGTAGGATCCAGCATTGGATCCAAACACCGCGGCCCTCTCTCGCCTGGCAGTCCTTCTATCTTCGGGGGTTCAGGTACCCTGGTATCAGGGAAACCACCAGTTGGATCCAGTTGGTCCTCTAACGAGTTTAAGCCCGACAGTTCGGGTTTGACTAGTGTTGCCACTCTCGATAGGGATCCAGGCACTTTATCCAATGGAGAGCTTGGATCCACTTGTGGATCAGCGGGATCCGGCTGCTCGGCTTTAGCCCTCTGCAATCCTTCATCCACCGACCCTGCGTTATCTAAGGGCCGACTCTGGGGATCGTCCCCCGTCCTGGATCCAACTTCCATTGCTTGGATCTCAACCCGTCGATCCCTCTGCAGGATCTTTCGCGGAGCTGGATATGAAGGCCGATCCACCAAGGGGCCAGTTGGCTCCGCTGGGAGCTCCACCTCTGCGAGAGATTCGATCTCGGTAGTCGCCTCGTACACCAGATTCTGCCATTCTTTGTAGCGGCGGGATCCCACTGACACATATCGCAGCAGTAACCCAGTGCATGGGTGTTGGCTATCACGACAACACCCATTGGCGGCATTGCGGGATATGCACGGACACATCAAATAGCACGCCGAGCTGATAAGTAGGCAGCGAAAGTACTCCATCTAATGTACATGAACTATTATTCAATTCAAGTCTAACCATCACTACGAATGCAATATTGTACTTTAGTGTCCTGTTCATAATGGCCGAGATGAGAGCTCGGTTGAGTCGCGGATGACTATAAGGTGTACCCGCCTCGCGCGTATATATCGCGTTGGCTACTGCTAACAGATGCGCGTTCAGCATACCTGTATCGCTGCGGAATGGCCTGTGCCCAGTGAGTGACCTGGTTGATTATACAGACTGATACACCAATAGCGTAAGCACAGAAAGCTAGCACGACGACGCAAAAGTCCCGATAAAGAAACAGTGACCCCATACATAGGATGGGCTTTCACGAGCGCGTGGCAAATACACTCATTAACGACCTTGCGATATATGCACGGACACATCAAATAGCACGCCGAGCTGATAAGTAGGCAGCGAAAGTACTCCATCTAATGTACATGAACTATTATTCAATTCAAGTCTAGCCATCACTGCGATCTGATACTCTGCCTACAGCCATATTTCTCCGTATGTTTGTCGTACATATCGGACCCAGTATAATGTCAGTTGGAAAGGATTTACGCCCCTCTGTCAGTCAGTAGCTATGCAAATAAGTCAGAAAGTACGTCAGCTATGCAAGTAAGATCAATGCATGCGGAAGATAGTGGAAATACCCTTCAGTAACATCACAAACAGCTCAGCAGAATAATTTCAAAGCATAATATTGAGATTTGTGGCGACCATCGGCAAATAGAACCTATCTTAAAAGATACTTTGCGCGAGGAGCTGATTAACATTTTTCTATTCGACCGTCGCAATCGATGATATGTGTCGACTGCCTCACGGCGATGACGTGCAGATGGGTAATATGTGTGAGAAGGCGTATTTACTCCAGCTAAACTGGGATTCCTCACCAGTCTATACCAATTGAATTATCACTGATGCTAACATGTCTTCTGAACAGCATTTGTTAGCTTTGCAACCACGCGCGGCTCCAATTCGTGTTATTTTGGGAGCAATGCGCTAAAATGAGATTACAGACAGAACCTTCCCAGGTAAGATGGTGCTCATCTTGCAGATCATGTTAAACCCTGGTCATATCTACCATAACATGTGAGCACTCAGGACACTGTGCGGTGTTGTTTTGGAGCGTAATATAAGTAGAACACAGTATACATGTACTATATGTTACTTTGCTGTACGTAGAAACGCTAAGCACACCGCAGCGCAGCGGAGGTGGTCAGCCCGCACTACACCAACCAACCATGCCCTAGCGTCCGCGGAGCGGGCGCCCAGAGCCCTAGTCGCTCCGCTTCTAACCTTGTAGCGTGTCTGTCCGTCCGACCGTCCGTCCGTCTGTCAATCAGTCCGTCCGGTTCCTTTCTTGCTGCTTTTTCCTGCCTTTTCGCATGGCTACACTTGGCCTGTCTAATACAGTTTCCTCCCATCCTACCGACCGCGCCTATCTTTCTGACTCGACCTAACTATGCCAAAATTACAAATATATCCAAAAGCGTGACACAATTAACTCGCGCCCTGATTGGTCAATACCGACCGACCCGGGACACTGACTGGATCTGTCGCACGATCAGACCGCCTCTCTCCCTCGCGATTGGACGTAAGGTAAACATTTCTGCCCCGAACGAAACACATTGATTGGATGCAAACAGCCAGCAGATACTTGATTATTGCATTCAACCTGTCGTATGTACTGCAAATCGGGCACAGTAACCACTTAATTTTTTAAGAGCTCTGCACACTTCTTAAATAGAGATATGTAATATTATTTATGTAGACTTCACAGACCAGTATTTTGTAAGAGCTCTGGGATGCTATTTTCCACACACTTTTCGAAGTAAAGACGATATCAATAGTATTAATATTACTAATATAAGCTTCACAGGCCGCATTTGTAAGAGCTCGGCGATGCTATTTTCCACACATTTTCTAAAGTAGAGACGATAGTATTTTAATATTAAAGTAGACTTCACGACCAGCGCTTTTTGTAGCGACTTTGCGAATATATATATTTTGTACTTTACCTGGAACTCACCACTGCCACCGTGCAATGAAGGCGCGCAGCTGCACGGGCATTTCGCTATCTGCTTCCGTGCACCACACCCGACAGATGCATGCGCGCACGATAGATAATTGTCTTAGCAATTTAAATTGCATGTAAAGTATGTTTTTTGTTTGGAAATCTGATTATAATATATTATAGCTAAGCCAAATATTAATTATATAAAACATTTAACTATTTTATCTTTATAATTAATATCATGCCTTATCTATATCCGTGCTATTGGTCTAATA
>NW_003303458.1:92633-99585 GCF_000142945.1 Phytophthora infestans T30-4 | reverse complement strand
ATCCCAACCATGAACGAGGTAGAACGGCGTTTCCTTCCTCGTAGTGTCTTAAGAAGTATTAATAGCAAATACTAGCTTCTCCGCGATTTCGTCCCAATCTTGCTGTAGAGGGTCTTCCGCGTACACCCGTACGATCAAGGCTGGCTACGCACGCAACGACATATCTTGGCCAAGGATACTTTTTTCAGCTTGATTCCAGTATGGGAAATCAGATCCTCGTTCTGCAAACTGGTGGCCTGCAAGTCTTGATGAGCTTGGCGCAGGAATTTGGTCAGACAGAGCACATTGAAGGCGCCGCTGGCCACTTCCTGGCTTTTCACGATAAAATCTCACACACCACAGAGTCACCACAATCGAACGGACCCGTTAAAAGGCGGAAGCTCTGGACATTAGTGTCATTGATGCCATCACGTCGTGATTCACGAGTCGTAACTCAAGCACTGTTATTGACAGTAGTGATACTTCGAGTACATTGGAATGCCAGGTTACTTCAAGTAACCGGTACCGGTACAGTACTGCACCCCGTTTTCGCGTCCTCGGACCTTTGATAAACTTCCGGATGTAATGATCCAGAATCTAAACGAGCAATGATTTATATGCTAAAATATAGTTTATTTGCGAATCCTATATGGTGCACCCCTGCGAAAACGGGGTGCAGTACTGTACTTGTATTATTAATAAAGCTACAGTGCTTTGGTCCGGAACAATGCGCGAACAATGCGCACTCTATAATGTTCCCACTTTTCGACAGCTGTTGTCCAAAACCACTGTACATGAACTTAAGTACGTACACTTACTTACTTACTTAAGTTCATGTTTAAACTTCCGAATTTATTGATCCTTTTGCCAAATATAATTTACTTGCAGATCCTAAAGGTTCCACCTGTCGTACACCACCTCTAGGGTCGGGTAGTCTGCGGCTGTTTAGGGAGTACGGTCTCGAGTAGTGGCAGGAACGGTAGCACAAGATAACTTAATACACCAAAAAGCTTCTTGTTTATTTCTCTCACTCGGCTTAGGCAAGAGGTAGTAAATGTAAGACTGAGACTAATGAACGAGGGCCTACCGCCAACTCGCTTTCCTATACACGACACCGCTTAAGTATATCTTGATCCAAAAGAGTCCTTCTCCATGACATCCGTCCTCGAGCGGCGACAGGAAGGTCCGAGACGCGGTCCACCTTGCGCATCCGGCCTTGTCCCCAGCCACGTAAGACGATAGGAGGGAACTCGCACACCGTTCCTGTACTCCATCGTAGCGTTCCAATACAATCACACCATAACTTCACCAGTCTCCTGTGCGAAGTAAGTGGGAGCTTGCGGGGTCAACGGGAACCAGCCGCTCGCCGTCGCAGCTCGTTGACCTTCGCCGAGGTCCCTTGTCACAAAAGCCGGCCCGCCAGCGCCTGGCACGACGCCTACATTCCCGGGTACGGGACATACTCCCCGACTTGGAGTTTGCCGTCCTCGGCGAACGGATGGCCAACGCTGGTGGCGCAGGCGAGCCATTGTTTCGGGCGCACCCGAAAGGTCGATAGGAAGGTCCGTGGATTGCTCGGTTCCATAGGAGTTACCCAGGAACGCTTCCGTAGTAGGGGCCTCTTCTTCCGCCGCTTGAGAGTCGTGTAACCCTTCGATACCATCCTCGGACCTGCAAGCGTTCCAAGCAGAGAGCCTCGGCACGCCTACGCTTCGAAGCGTTCAGCTGGGTGTTAGCCAAAGCTTGACTGACCACACTCTGGGGAGCCATCGAAAGCAGCGGGTTATCCCCTTCACACAGGCGCAGTGCGTGCGAAATCACACCGGTCACTGCGACGATAAGAGGCCCCAGCAGGTCCCAGCGAGTCCATTCGTAACAGTAGTCGTACGTCACTAGCAGCATAAATCCGATGGCAACACCGATAGGTCCTTGTAGGACGAACTCCACTAGGTCGTAGAGGTTAATAGGTACGAACAGCAGCAACGACAGGCACAGCAACGCGACCCAGCAGACGAACTCGCCAACGCCATAACAACGAAGTAGAGTAGCCCGGCTGGCTTTCCATGAAGCGTTCCAGTAACGCTTCGCAGAGTCCTTGGTGTCCACGAGCACGTTAGGTAGGTACTCGGCGAAGGTGACCTTGCATGCCATCCACCAACTACGGAGCATCCTCCCATAAGCACCGTATCTCGCATCCTCGTCCTGAAGGACCCAGGTAGGGGCGTTAAAGAAAACACTCCACGCCGCGAAAGCGTACACCGAACCGCGTAGCTGGCGGAATTTACGGTCTTGCAGAGTGTGTCGGTAAGAAGAGGCACACTCTCCACAGATTTCGAGGTTCATGGATAGAACGCGCCAAACCTGCGTCAGGAACACCCACCCGACGCTCCTTATGGGAGTCGTCAACACCCAGGCGACGACCACGCTGGTGTATACTGGCCATAGCTCCCACCGCGCGTATTCCAGGACGAGGCTTGCTTGAACCCCCATTCCTTGTGAAGAACTTTCACAAATGAGAAGAAGACACGTCCGACTCCGCCGTGTACCGTTCCTCCAACTGCGTGGTCATCGCCCATCAATCGTTCACAGTCGACACCTGGGAGAGGGTAGTCGATAACCAACGGCGAGGTTCTCGAGAAACGCCAGAGACGGCAACCAGTCTGTCAATTATCCGCCTCATTCGGCAATTGGCCTCCCCGCGACGCAGACGCCAACACCCGACGACCCGTCTCCCAGCACCAGCACCAGCGGTATGGTCGGCTCCGGCGATAAGGATCGCTACAAGAAACCCCGTGAGGTCGTCGAGGAGGAGTCCTCCGACTCGTCCGAAGGAACGCCTCGGCCGCAGGACTCCGCCGCCGATGTCTGCTTCTGGCTGGCGACGCGCGACGTGCTCGCCATCAACGAAGGAACTGTGGGGATGGGGATACTGGACGAGATAGCGGCGGCCATCATCCAGGGCAGCGGTAAGGCCAGCGAGGCCTTGACAGGTCCAGTTATGATCCTGCCTTCGCCCTCGCAACAGCACGCCCGCGGAAAACCACCACAGGATCACCGCTTCGCTAGAGTCCCGCTCCCTGCGCCACAGAAGGCTAGACCGGGCTCGGGAAAGAAGAAGACGCAGGGCTCTCAAGGCACGTCGTCGCAGGGGCGCAAGGACCGGTCTTCCCCTCCCTTCGACTTACCATTCGAACTCGCCGACAGGACTCCCCCGCGGGTGCGCCGCGATCTCGAAGAGATATATCAAGAGGCCGTTTTGCTCGGGCTGGAGCCGTTCATGATGGCTTTCCCGTGGCGAGGGTCCGTCCTCTGGTACAGTCCCTTCGATTTTCCCTTAGTGCACGTAGCGCATTGGCGCTTCTGGAACCGGAACCGCGCCCGCTTCTGGGACTGGCAGCTCAATGCGCCTCTCAAGAACTCCAGCGCTCGCCGTAAGGCTAAGATGTTGGCTCTCGTGGCCCGCGTGCGCTTCCTTAGTATCTGCATCGAAACGTGGGGTTACTACGGCTTTCTTGAACTGTTCAAGAGGTGCACGAGCCGGCGTCGTTTAATGTGGATGGGCGGGCAACCAGGCCGGAACACTCCCGATGCCAAGTCGTACCGGGGCCCCGTGATCGATAGTTTGACTCGCCTATATCAGCACGACCAAAAAGGTTACGTTCGACGCATCCGGGGCGCTCTGAAGCCTTTCGGCATCGACGAGGGCGGGCTTTGCTACTATGACGGAGCTCTTACTCCACACGGGCGCCCTGGATCCGAACAGCGCGAAGGCAGACAGTCAGCTCTCGGATCGCGCCTTGGCTCGGGTACTTCACGACGTCAAGTCCAAGGGCCAAGCACGCTTCTCATTGGGTTGGAGATCTCTCAGACGGGGTGTGGCACGCTCTCACTCACTGTTCACGCCTCAAGAAGTTGGAGGTCAAGATAGCCCGCGAACTCCGCGATGGGACGCTCAAGGCACCTAGGATCGCTCCCTTTGATTCCTCTGAAGCTGATCAGGACGGGTACGCATCGTTCGAGCGTACCAACGGAACCTTCACCGCGTCTTGGGCAGGGGTCGAGGAAGAAGACGCCGAATCGGAGGACGAAGAGTCCGAGAACGAGGACGACGGACCCGACGGAGTTGACGGCAAAGACGCACGGGGCTACGAACCCAGTTCGGACGAGAGTGGGGCCGGTGGCAAGCGTCCCGTCAAGCGTCTGCACTTGTCATGTTCTCCTCCTAAGTCGAAGAAGTCGGCCAAGCGTTCCACGTCACGCTCTCGTTCACCACGGCGTTCGTACAAGCGGAAGAGTCGCTCGCGGTCGCGCGAGCGTTCACTTACGCCCGAGCGACCTCCTTCCCCCAAGCGCGCAAGCGGCAAGCGCAAGGCTAGCATCTCGTATTCGGAGCGATCGCGTTCGCCTACTCCAGTAAAGAAGAAGTCCCGACGCGCACTGTCGCCCAAGCGTTCTCGCCATCCGTCACAGTCTCGGTCACGATCGGCGTCTCCGGAGAAGAAGAAGTCGAGACGCACGCTTTCTCCTAAGCGCCCGGCGCCGCAGTCCAAGTCGTCGACCAAGCGGGATTCGGCGCAGGCCACTCGACAGCGTTCGGCGTCTAAGTCTCCTCCTTCAAAGGAAAGGGGGGCGGCGGAGACCGCTCCTTCGAAGCGCTCCAAATCACGATCGCGTTCGGCCTCGCCCGCCAAGAAGACTCGACGCGCGCATTCGCCCAAGCGTTCGGCATCGCCGGCGGGGTCGTCGTCCAAGAGGGGAACTTCGCGAGTCTCGCGTCGGCGTTCAGCTTCGCGTTCGTCGTTTGCGAAAGAGACAAAGAAGGTTTCGTCTCCGAAGCGTTCCTCTCTCCGTTCACTCTCTCCGCCTCCTGAGACGAAGAAGCCCGATGAGTCGCCAGACGAGCCAGCAGCGGAAGCTCCGTCGGCCACCAAGAAGAAGTCCGAGGATCCTGAGGAGCGTGCCGAGTCGCCTTCACCTTTGCTTAAGAAGGCTACGGTGTCTCCGGACCGTTCGTCGTCCAAGTCGCCACCGTCGAAGAAGTCAGCGTAGTCACGCTGTCCAGCGTTCCTTTCCCACGCCCGCAGTGATCCAGACCGTTCCAATTAGAAGCGGGTAGGGGAAGTAGTGTCGTTTCATAACTAATTTTTCGTTTTGTTTTTCTTTCAACAAGCCTCTTGTAGAGTTCATCTCGCGCCCGATGACTTGTTGGTCTCTCTTCGTAATGCATGAGGCTTGAAACCGCTTCGTAATATCCAGAAATATGCAAAGTAAAAGTAGGAAGTGTTTCACTGCACACTCCCCATCAAGACTGACTTTAGAGTCCACCGTGACTCGAAAGGCTAATCTCACTCCACTACTCTTTAGAAGAGTAGTTCATCTTCGTCCACAGCGGCGTTAGCTTCTTCCAGGCGCGCGCTGCGGCGAAGTTCCGGAAGCCCAGCCTTCTTCCTTCTCGTGTCTTCGAACGCTTTAATTAGAGCGGCGTAAGTAGGCAGTAGAGTATTTCTTGGTCTCCATAAAGTCTCGTAAGTCGCCAATAACACTAGGAACTGTTCCTCTCGATTTTTATTGCGTCTCGCAACGATGTCTATCACTGGGCAAGGTACGCCTGTCAAAGCCGTCTCCTCACCACCAATGAGCAGTCTTTCCACGTAGCTAGTGGAAGGGAGATCATCTTCGGTCAAAGGACCGTCGTCATCCAAGCTGGGGTTGGTCAGTACTCCCTCCGGCACTTCAGACGGGAACGGTCTACTCCAGCGTCCACGGAAACGCTTCAAGCGGTTGACATTGAGGGTCACCACTCGGTTTGGATGGGTAGGAATGGCTATACGATAAGCGTTTTCACCCACTGTTCCCACCACACGATAGGGACCATGCCACGAGAAGGCTAGCTTCTTGGTCGTTCGTTCGCCACGTCGAGCCCTGAAATACTGGTACACCCACACCGGGTCGCCTTCTGCGAACTTCACTGACACTTGACTGCCCAAACGTTGTTCGTGCCGACCTTGAGCTTTCAGAAGTTGGCGTTCTACCATGCGTCTAGTGTCACGGAAAGACAAGAACAGTTTCCGACGATAGCTAGCGACCTCGTTGCTCTTCCACTCGTTGTTCGTATTGAGGAACGCTAGATCCAGAGGCAATACAGGGTCTCTACCATAGAGACTGAAGAAGGGCGAGTCCCTCAACGCCTCATGATAGGAAGTACGGTAAGCAAAAAGTACCCGCGGCAAGTACAAATCCCAGTCGGTCTGCGACTCGTTGACGTACATTCGTAACATTCCCAAGAGCGTACCATTAAAACGCTCTACCAGTCCTTGCGTCTGAGGATGATAGGCAGCGCCAAACAGCTTCTTGATTCCGAGAGTCTCGTAGAAAGAGCGAGCCAATCCCGAGATGAAGTTGGAACCTTGGTCACTGAGCAGCCGCTCAGGAACACCATGGCGGGAGATCACTTCGTTCACCATCACTTCCACGAACGTCACCGTATCAAGCCGAGCCACCGGGAACGCCTCCACCCACCTAGTAAAGTAGTCCGCGAAGACCAGAATGAACTTGTTACCTCTAGGAGTAGCCACCAAGGGGCCTACAGCATCAACGACCAACAAGGAGAACGGTCCGGATAACTCTTGCACAGGCATCTTCTGCATGAGACCATTCTTCCACGGTCGATAACCTTTACCACTTCCACAGACAGTACACTCCCGAACGTACTCAGCTACATCCTTCTTCCAATGTAGACAATCGGCCAGTACTACAGGTATTCTAATACATGTAGTATTAAAGTACAGTGTACATCATAATATGAGCGTATAATGCTTTTCGATGACATGAAAGCTGTACATGTAGTAAATAATACTTCATAGTATTAAATACGTATGTAGGCATTTGCACTACTGTGCCGGTACAGCTATCAAACATCGAAAAGACATGGAAGTCGCGAGAGGAAGAAAATCATAAGACGCTCATAATATGA
>NW_003303458.1:89644-92259 GCF_000142945.1 Phytophthora infestans T30-4 | reverse complement strand
TTCGCATTCGTTAAAGATGTATCTGACTTCGACATAGCACTGATCGTTTGAGAGTGAAGCCGAGATAGACCGTCACGTGACCCATGGAAGTCCCAGGCTTGTGGAACACCTTGAAACGCAGTTGAGACAGCTCCATCGCCCACCTTGCCCAGTTTAGCGTTACTAGTACGGTTGGTCTCGTTGAAAACCCAGGTCAACGCCTTGTGATCGGTATACAGGTCGAGTTCACATCGGTCCAAATAGCAGCGGAACTTTCGAGTGGCCCAGACAATTCCCCAGCATTCAATCTCCGAGGTGCCGTCCTCCTTGCGAATCCAGCTCTTCTCGGATCCTACTAGCAACTTAGAAGCGTACGCCACCACTCGCTCTCGCCCATCGACAGTCTGCATCAAGCACGCTCCAACTGCTAGCTTCGAGGAGTCCACATACAGCTGGAAGCGTTTCGAGAAGTCAGGATACACTAGGATAGGAGGTTCCACCAGTTTGCGTTTCAGTTGTAGGAATGCTGATTCACAGTCTTCGGTCCAGACGAATTGAGCTCCCTTCATCTTCAAGCGTTCGATCGGAGCCGAAATCGCAGCGTACCCAGCAATGTAGCGTCTGAAGTAGCTCGTCAGGCCCAGGAACGCTCGAACCGTATGCAGATCGTGAGGTCTCTGGACGTGCATCACTGATTTCACCTTTTCAGGGTTGGGCAGGATGCCCGAAGGAGTGACGATGTGTCCCAGGAACGCCACTTGGTCCCGGGCCCACTTGCACTTTTTCATCTTGAGCTTGAATCCAGCTGATCGGAATCGTTCCAGTACTTGCTTTAGCCGTACTAAGTGAGTAGGAAAGTCTTCGCTGAAAACCACACAGTCATCGAGGTACACCAGACATGTTCTCCACTTGAGATCCACCAGAACCGTCTCCATTAGACGCTCGAAGGCCGGAACAGCATTGCACAGTCCGAAGGGCATCACCAGCCATTCGAACAGTCCGTACTTACAAGTAAAAGCTGTTTTCTCCACACTATCAGCAGCCATAGGGACGTTCCAATATCCAGAGGCAATATCCATAGTTGAGAACAGTTTGGCGTTCCCTAAAACGTCCAGGATATCGTCTATAAGGAGCATGGGGTAACAGTCCTTGATGGTGACAGCGTTCAACCTTCGGTAGTCAATACAGAACCGTATCCCTCCGTCAGGCTTGCGGATCATCAGAACTGGGCTGGCCCACGGACTGGTAGACGGTCGTATGAGGTCCTGACTCAAGTATTCTTGGATCTCGGATTCCATGACGTCGCCCTCGGCCTTGGACACTCGGTAAGGAGGTTGTTTAATCGGCGCGTGGTCGCCCGTGTCGATCGAGAATTCCAGCAAATCAGTACGACCTGGTCGCATAGAGGTCTCAGTGATCATGTCCTTGAACGGTTGCAAAACTTCGCGGAACAGTTCTTTCTGCTCGTCTCCGAGCTTAGAGCTCTCCAAGTCGACTTCCAACTCTTCCTCGGGGTCACGGTCCGGATCAGGCGGAGGCGTTTCAGTGTTCTCAGGCCTCGCGTCCGCGGCACCTTTGACAGAATGGATTCAGTCAGCAGGCTCTCTGGGGATAGCGTGCGAGGGTGGCTGTGGTAGCTGAGGGATCGACTTCGCCAGACTGTTCGAGCCGCGCTTGATAGTCGAAGTTCCCAGCGAGAAGGCCGACTCCGGGACTACCTTTAAAGAGGCCAACAGCGTTCCCCTTTTAATAACCACGTCTTCCTCCGTAGGATTGCACACTTCTACAATCACTCGACCCTTCCAGACTGTACACAGTGAGCGAGCGATCTTGACAGTATCATCCAGAGTCGCGAGACCCTCGACGAGAACGGTCGTACCGTCTTCGACCTCACCCTGGACGTCAGCGACCACAAGAGCTTGCGCTCCACAGTAGACACGAACATTAGAAGTGATTCGAGACAAGTAGCATTCTTCGACGCGAGGAGAACCGATCGGGAACACCTCTCCAGTGTCCTTCAGCGTCACAGTGTTAGCGTCCAGATCTACCACGGGCTCTGAATTCCCGTAGAGCGTTAGTCCCTAGGGATAGCATCCACGTGTAGAGTATCGACGACTGCGAACGGAATTCTTCTCTCGACGGACCCTAGCGTCACCGGCAGGTCAATGACACCTCTGATGGAAATAACGGATCCGGACACTCCCTTCAGGCTTCCAACATAGGGCATCCTTGGAGCGTGACTTAGGCCTAGGCGAGCTAATACGCGGCTGTGCACCAGACACGCTACTGCTCCCGAGTCGATTAGTAGTTCCGCAGGAGTGTCTTCTATGAAATCCCACGATAACGCTTCTACTCCGCCAACAGATCCAATCGCACGCTTGCCGTTCGGGACCACAAAGTCGTCATCTTCGGTCGAGGTGTCCGCCATAGAGTCAGGCACTTCTCGGAGACCAGGATTTCTCTTCGGAGCGGGTCGGTCGGTCACAACGCTCACGTAACCGTACAAACCATTTTCCGAGTCTCCCGACGAGCAGCGTGACCCAATAGCTTCGGAGCGTCGGCTGAAAAGAGATGAACAGTCAAAACTAACCCGTTTCGAAGAGGGGTGTCTTCTCAGGGTCAGGTTCTGTCGAACG
>NW_003303458.1:76935-89253 GCF_000142945.1 Phytophthora infestans T30-4 | reverse complement strand
ACCGGGGCACTGCGATCCCTTCTGAATTTCTTCAGTCTTCACGAAATAATAAACAGTCTGCCAGATTAGAGCACGCCACCGCTCAGGCACTATTCCGTCAGCGATGAGAGCATCGTGGTCCTCCGCGGAAGCACTAGAGGGGCTACACGGTTGTCGGTTGAAGCCTAAGGCGATATTGGCCTCGACCACGGTAAGGTTCACGACTTCAGGTTCCTCTGCAGGGGTTGATCTACTCGATTCAGGAAAGAGAACGGTTTCCACCTTAATCTCCTTGAGGGGACACACTTTGGGATCGGTTCCTCCCCCCTCGTCTCGGCCATCCAAGTCGGTCGCCACTACGGAATCGACTGTGATTTCCACCCTAATCTCCTTGAGGGGAAACACTTGGGGATCGGTTCCTCCATCCTCGTCTCGGCCATCCGAGGCGGTCGCCACTACGGAACCGACGTGATCCGGAGGTTCATTCTTGAAATTACGGTTGGCACGCTTGGCCGCGCCCGTCGAGGCCAGCGTCTTGCGATACCACTCCAACCAGTATTCAGGGGTAGACAACCGTCCGGGTGAAGACTCACGAGTCCGTTCCAGTCTCTCCTCAGGAACGCCAAGAAGTGTACTGAGCTCGGCTAGGGACAGTTCCCTAGACCGTTCAGCGTTCTCCTCTTGTCTACGTTTCAGCTCGACCTCGTCCAGGGGAAACAGTCTATCTTCGAGCTCTTCGTCGTATTCCTCCTTCTCGTCAGCTGCTCCAATGTCCTTTCCTTCTTGTAGGGCATCCAGTTCCTCTTTCGAGAACACTCGCGCGTACGAAGGCGTTAACTCGGGTTCTTCGGCAGCGGTTACGATCTCTTTTAGCGTCTCTCTCCGGGCTAGTGTTCTCTTCTAGGCTAGTCTCCGAGTCCATTCTTTCTAGTTCAACGCTACAGGCTGGAATGCCTTCCTCAGCGACTATAGGCTCTTCCGGTTGGGTTTGAACGAACACTTCTCACTTTTCTTGACTGTGTCCGCTCCGACCCAGGTGACTCCTCGGGTCGTTAATGATGTTAGCGAGCTTACTCACACTCGCCTCCACATTCTCGTAGTTATCCTTCACTATTGGGACTTCTCGTTCCGCTGCGTTCTCAGGTTGTAGTTTTATCTCTCGCAGGTAACACGGTTCCTCAGTTATTGTTCTCTCGTTGCGTAGGCCACTCACCTCGTTACTGTTACTGTCTTCTTCTCCTGCACTCTCTTGTACTGCACTCTCTCGTTCCACACTCCACTCTTGGCTTGCTCCGGGGACCATCGACACACCGTCTCGTACGGGCTCGAGGGCTCCAAAGGTCATAGGTATTCCTTGCTCCACTTTTCCAGTTACACACTCTCTTTTTTCAGGCGATTCACACTTATCCAACACGGTGGGTTACACTCCACCCAGCATAGGACGCACTTCATACCTCGCGGCCGACTCCTCCAAGGAGTTCAAAGTGTTCCTACTTGTGTCGTTCCATTGACAAGAGGAAGGAGCGACACCCCCTTCCCCTCCCTCTCGCCCCCATCACTGCTGTCGGGGCGCTTGTCCTTGGACTGGTGTAGACACTTTAGGAGCAGCCGTTCCAAGAGTCTTCAGAGACGCCTTCAAAGGACAGTCCGAAAGCAAGTGACCAGGTTCGTCACACAAGAAACACTTACGACCGTTCCTCGGCGGGTTGTTCCGATAACCGTTCGTAGGAGGATGTTCACACTCGACGCTGATATGACCCGCAGCCTTACAGTTGGTGCAAGTCGCCCTACCTCGGCGACAGTTGAGCCGGTTACATCCAAGAACGTGACACCTACCACACACAATCTGACCGTCTTGAGTGTACAAGTCCGGGCCATGACGAGCGCCACGGAACGGGGTAGTAGGGGTGGTCGCGGCCGGTTGAGCCTGAGGTATTGATACACTCTGAGCAGCAGGAGAGTAAGCAGCAGCCACATTCATGGCAGGAGCCGGGTAAGCAGCAGCCAGAGGACGTTCCAGCAACTGTTGCTGCTGTTGCTGTTGATGCACTAGCAAATTCTGGGTCTGTTGCATCATGTTCATCATCCGTTCCAAAGCAGAGTTCTCGGTGTGAATCGTCGAAGTGTTCTCGAACTCATCGTCGTGGTCAGAAGGGAGATGCATGTTCTTGAACAGTAACTGCGTTACAGCACCACGGATAGAGTCAATCATACTCCCGTCGAGAGCGGCTCTCCACTGCTTGTTTCGTAGTCCCGTTAGGAAGTACTGGTAGCGTATTTGCTCGTCGTAACACTGAGCGTCGTCACACAAGCCAGAGATCATGTCGCCCCACACTTCGGCGGACATTCCTCGCGGACGCTTAGTGTTCTGGAGCTTCTCGATCAGCTGCAACGGGGTCTGGCAGATAAACTGGTTATGGAACCGGATTCGGAGAGTGTCAAAAGAGTTGATACGAGAGTACGTCCACCAATCCTCACCAGTCTTGCCCATCAGGCACTCGCGGAAAGCACTCAGACGAATGGATTCCTCCAGACCCACTGTAGCACGCTCAAAAGAGTCCCAGAATGTCTTCGCCTTCTCGACCGACGCTCCATCAGAGTAGAACGGCTGAATCATGCGGATAGCGTTCCGGATGTTAGTAGGCATCCCGAAAGGCACCACTGCAGCCGACGGCGCGGGATGACTGTACCCAGAGGCGTAGTTATTGCCATAACTTCCGTTAGGGCCGCTCCAAGGAGCTCCTCCAAGGTTAGCCGACGAGTAACCAGGCACAGCGGTCTCGTATCCTCCAGACGGACCAACTCCAGCAGCAGAGGGTTGAACAGTCGGACCGAACCCACTCGTCGTCGGGGAAGTGTTTACCGGGCCTGGACCTTGGTAAGGCTGAACAGTCGCGAAAGAGACGGCAGGCGCCCCTCGTGCTGGAACTCCTGGAGACACTTGGGACGTTTGAGTTACCACCGGGGAAAACTCCACGCCTACTCCTCTGCTAGGAGCCTGGGCGTTCCAGCTAGCAGCTCCCGGCCCACACACCCACGAACTTGGGGCGACGGTCACGGGAGTGCTTCTCTGCGTCGCGTCCGACGTGAGGAAGGGATCAGCTCCTAGTCCCACTGTCATCGGACTCTGGATAGTGTACCCTTGATAGGACGGTATCGCCATCCGGACTCTCGCAGGGGAAGGGGTCACTTGCCCGCCATTCGGGGGTACACTCCCCGTGTTTCCAGTGTTCCAAGGCTGCGAGGGTTGCTGCGAAGCACCAGGGAGGCTCGCCGCCACCTCAGGAGGCGCCATAGATTGGGGCCATCTACACGCGTTAAGCCAGCCTTCCGTCGAGTCGGTAGATCCGGGCGGGAACGCCACGAACGTGTCAGGGTTCGAGTCTTGAGGCGCCGCGGGAACGCTCGTCGAGGTGTCTCTCGGGACCGAGCTTTCTTCAATCCTTCCAGTACCCGCATCCGGGCGACTCTGACCACGTACTCGGACACCGGCACGCTGTACCATAGAGTGCACGGCTCCAATACCTTCAGTAGTAGTCAAACTCGGTCGGGAGGGATCAGTTAGGATCTCCTGCGGTCCAGCGACCGTTTCTTCGTCTCCAGACTCGTCGTAGACGTCTTCGTAAGGGCCTTGCGCGGAAGACATCTCAACCCCAATGTTTCTCCGTCGAAGTAGTAGTAGTACACGCTCTTCTGCGAGTCTTCACTCAAACGAGACCTTCTCCAGCAAGCAGACTACCCTGCTTCTCCACCAAGTGTCGTACACCACCTCTAGGGTCGGGTAGTCCGCGGCTGTTTAGTGAGTACGGTCTCGAGTAGTGGCAGGAGCGGTAGCACAAGATAACTTAATACACCAAAAAGCTTCTTGTTTATTTCTCTCACTCAGCTTAGGCAAGAGGTAGTAAATGTAAGACTGAGACTAATGAACGAGGGCCTACCGCCAACTCGCTTTCCTATACACGACACCGCTTAAGTATATCTTGATCAAAAGAGTCCTTCTCCATGACATCCGTCCTCGTGCGGCGACAGGAAGGTCCGAGACGCGGTCCCCCTTGCGCATCCGGCCTTGTCCCCAGCCACGTAAGACGATAGGAGGGAACTCGCACACAGTTTTAGTACTCCATCGTAGCGTTCCAATACAATCACACCATAACTTCACCAGTCTCCTGTGCGAAGTAAGTGGGAGCTTGCGGGGTCAACGGGAACCAGCCTCCCGCCGTCGCGACTCGTTGACCTTCGCCGAGGTCCCTTGTCACAAAAGCTGGCCCGCCAGCGCCTGGCACGACGCCTACATTCCCGGGTCCGGGACAGTTAACGATATCGTTTTACTAATCAGCAGTGAGGGATGGACAATTGTGAGAGTGACGGCAAGGTTGGTGTGGTTTGTTGGCACTGCTAAGCGCATTAATCTAGCATCACAGGTTACAGGTTATAAGACGCACGATGCGGACGAGGCTATCGGCAGAGAACAAGAATAGATACCTTTATTTCGCTCTATCGGCTTCAAACAACTGAAACTGTTTGCCGCTTTCCAACTCGATTGGCTTTGTCTGTGTCACAGTGAAATGTTAAGCAAATACTCGTCAGTTTTAAAGCCTGCGATCACTACTGGTGTTTTAGAACCTGCCGAAAGAGTGCTTACTCAGTAGAGTAATCAACGTACTTAAGTGATAAAAAAACATAAAAAAAACATCTAGCATCTTCTATTCAAATTTCTGAATTAATTTAAAAGAATTGTGCTAACTTAAAAAAACTAAATTAATATTGCTATTTGATACCGAAATAGTACTACTACTATAAAAAACTAAATGATACCTGTTTTTTAGTAGCCATCAGCCCCTGGTTATGAGACACTGGATTTCGTGTGTTTAATCTTTGTTTGTTGCCCTGCAGGAGAAAATATGATATCATAAAGCGATGATATTAATAAATACTACAGTAGTAATTCCAGCTAATTTTTGGTCGCACTAGCGTGAATGGGCAATGCAGTAAGACGACCTCGTAAAGAGGTCATTGAAAAGTGTCACATCTTTATAAAAGGATTCAGTATATCGACAAAATCAAAGAAACCACTTGGTTCAGCTAAACGGTAAGGCTACATGTGAGCAGTACGTCAAGCGCTCACTTTGAAAGCGCTGAGCCAACGATCGTATCGGTTACCAATCGCGATAGCTTGTTTTTCAGTCATCCCAACCTTTCCCATCGCCTTAAAAACGCCTTCGACAGCGTCAACCCCTGTCTTTTTCATCGCTCTCCACTCGTTGAATTTTAGAAATAATTCCTGGTCGCTTGTTCCCGAGATCTTAAAAAGATTGGCAATCTTGATTTTTTCAGCCTTCTTCGCTTGTGTTGCTGCAGTTCTTGCGGCCGCTGCCGCCTTCAGAGCCTTTAGGCCAGGTATGTTCTTCTTCGCGTTTTTTAAAAATGACAAGTTTATCGATCGAGCTTCCTCAACTTGCTTCTCGTTGCTCTCGGTACTGTCGGTGAGAGATCTCAAAAACTGTTTCTTGCCGCTGTCACCATTTTCGACTACTGCGGGCGAAAACTTTTCTCCAGAGTGCTTCCTTTCCGAGACAGTTGTGTGAGTACCATCCTAGGCCTCGCAGCTAATAATCTCAAGCAAGATAAAAGCAGCAATAGTTAGCACAAGATTGAACAACCTCATGACAGTGAGAGTGGTGGCAATCCGGGTTTGATTTGGATTTTGTTAGCCCCTGATCGATGGAGATGTCTCGATTGCGGTCGGCGAATAGAGTTGTGGAATGGAAGGTTTCCGGCAGGGCACAGCGAAGAATCGCAGCAAAATTTCATGGGGTTGAGAGAGCAGATCCACCAGAGAATCGTGTCATCAATATGGAATGATTACTACAGTAATCATTCCATATTGTATTGAAACAGTAACAATACCCTTATGTCGCATGCATATCGGTACTGACTACCACAACATTATGTTTGCAAGTTCACTATACCATAAAACTGCCGACATTGGCGACAAAAACATTATTGGCCGTCAAAAAGGGAAAATTGAATGTCTATGAGTACTCCAAACCGCAACAGCGTTCTAAAACAGCTACTTACAGATTTAAAAAAACATGAACTTAGTTAACACAGCGTATTCTAATTAAAGTTGTGCAAATGCTATACTGCACAGCCTACTCCACGCAGTATTATGTATCGTGTTGCTGACTTCTCATCTCTCGATAGAATTGGCTGGGAGGTGACTCCTTCTTCAGTTGCGACCAACAATCAATTTCGGCATATGGTTTTCTCTCTCTCGCAGTTTTGCTCGAGAAAATATTAGAAGTCCACACGTATCCTTGAAAAACACACAGATTCTTGAGCAATCGACATTCAAATCCAAGAGATTGCAAACGAGCGGGTAGGGTACTCGCCCAGATCGTTTGGACTTTCTGTGGTCAAGTGCAGCTCAAAACAGGGCTCTATCTGCATCCCACTTTCCAGAACACGGTGGATTCTAGTCGAGGCTTTGTCAGTATTAATCCTGTCAGTCGTTATTCAAAAAGGGGGCTGAAGCAACATGGTCAGCGGGAACGCTCTTGAGGGTGAAGACAGATGTAGAAGAAACGTGAACGTGAAACAAGAACTACTTGAGAAGGCGGAGGAGACCGAAAAGGAGGTCTTGACGTATTCGGAGCGGGCCAAGCGCGGCAAAAAGCAGAAAGCGCGCTTAAACCCGTACGGAGTCCAAAAGTCACGGAAAATGAAGCACAGGAAGCAGCGTAAGCCCGTAAGGGACTCCGCCCGCGTGTACAATGCTCGGCCCATGAAAGCTATGCTTGCTAAGGCTTACATACTGGTACCGGGAGTTCGTGAAGAACTGGAGGAGTTCAGACGCCACCTTTCCGACTACGCCATCGACCTACCACCTCCCGAGGTCATCGCCATTGACGACGACGAATTTGACTTGTGGCCAGAGGGGGTGGACTTTATAACTGAATGTACAAACGAAGAGGAAAATAAATTTGGTGATCTTGGCGATTTAGGTACCTGTGACTGCGAGCGATACTGCTTCCGTGACACGTGCACAAATGCATTGGCTGGCGTGTTCTGTACAGCGGAAAACTGCCCCCTGAACGGCCGCATTTACGAATGCAAAGACTTAGAGCTGGTGAATCGTGACGGCGCTGGAACAGGAGTCCGTGCCACAGCCGATATTTGTGCCGGTTCAATTCTTGGTGAGTACACTGGAAGGCTAACTACGGAGGACTTGGAGAACGCGAAGGGGCCTAAGAACGAGTATGCGTTGGGGTTGCAGCTGAAAAGCACCAGACGCAAGAGTGTGTTTATTGACGCGGCTCGTTGCGGTAATATCACTCGGACGATGAACCACTCTTGCGATGCTACGTGCCAGTTTGTTGAGGCTCGAAACCGCCGTCAAGTGAAGGTAGTAGTCGTGGCGAAACGTAGGATTGGTGAAGGCTCAATGATGCGTCCACCACCGCCGAAGACTACATATCGATGCTGAGAGAGACAAAAAGAGAAGACGAGGAAGGATGGCGGGTAGAATGCTAGAACTATAGTTAAAGAAAAAGCGGTACTTGACGAGATTCAGGAGATGTTCCTGGTGATGGTATCGTGTCGAAGTTAAGCTAAACGTCCGTATTGACCGTGAGAGTGCGGAAACAAATTATGATTTATACAGCTAGTCTACTGAAAGTCCAGTGCGTGAGCGTTGCTCTGAGGACGTCCTGGTGGTACAGCATGAGGTAGTGGAGACGTTGTGCAGGCATCTGGGCCTTCTCTCTCTCTTCGTCTCTTGGATCTTCCTCGGTAAACCATTGTACGCTTCCCAGTTACACTGATGAAACCACTGTTGTGCATGACAAAAAGCAAGTGAATGCACTGACCAAATTTAAAGAAGTATCCGCAGCCACAGGTCTGTTGATGCAGATTGACGCACCAGCCCCATTCCGTCTGACCTTCAATCTCCATCCGAGCGTAGTTAGTTCCGAGCTGAGCAGACACTGCAATTCCCTCCTCTGTGCGATTTTTCCAAAGCACGAACATTCGCTCCGTTTTCTGCGTCACAACAAACTTTAGTCCTGCATGGACCAAATGTTCAAGACCAGACTCAGGACCAGGAAACACTTCATATAGGTTGCCAGCTTTCTTCAACTCGACCACGCGTCGTTTCAGCGACGCGCTTACCTCGATCACGTTTCGAAACTCACGACGATTTTCGGAGTCATGACCACAGCATGCGAGTAGTTGTAACAACAGCGTTCCTAGCTTCAGTCGCGTACGCAGTGTGTAGTCGCGCTTGAGGACTCTGTTGAACTGCTCGGCGGGGTTATTGGTAGCGGCAAAGCCAATTGGAGTGTAGAAGCACTGCCACCTATGAAATCTTCCATTAAGCCACTGCGCCATAAAATAATCACCAAACGCTCTCGGTTCCTCCGTTGCAGCTCATCGCTTTATGACAGATGCCCGACGCTCCAAGAACGCATTGGTATTGAGCCTAAAGTGTAAATCATACACGTCGCGGGTGACACGATGTTTCACCAAATCTTCCAATGCTTTAGTGTGCTCCACCAACTTAGCTACCACGTGATAGAAGCACATTAAGTGAATGTAGTTTCCAAAAGCACGTCGGCACGCGTTATATTGTGCATCGTCTCCATAACCCATCACGTACCACACATACAAATGCTTTTCCACAACTACCTCGTACACACGTCGCAATGCCGATAGTGCATTAAAATATTGAGGCTCTTGCTGCTGGGACATCACAAATAGTGCAACGAGGTGAAAGGTACGGCACCGATCGGACACTCTACACACGAGAACAGGATAACCGAGCTGTTTCGTCTTGTAGGTAGCGTCTAAGTGAAAGATGAACGTCTGAGCCGGTCTTATCAAAAAAAGAAAAGCTGAAACCGGTTATTCCCAAGCCCTCCCACAAGATGCCTCTTAAAAAGGAAAAATCCCGCAACAAAGGTTTTCTGTGTCCAAAAAACACGCTCTCTCAAGCCTAAGAGTCCCCCTTTCCTTATTCGTCCAAGTGATGCACCTTTTGGTTGACCCTGTAGGCTGTCTGATTATTTTTCCTGTCTCAACCCGTTGCGAAATATTTGTGATTCTGCACCATCGACAGCGGGGGTAACAATCTTGATTAACTGTAGCTTGCGTCCCATGGAATGCCGAATGCGAGAAGGCGTTGCGTGAATATGCAGAGCAATCGCCTCGCGAATGATAGTCTTGTGTGCGGTAGTTAAATGAGCCGGTGCAAGGTCCCGGGCTCGATTGGTGTGGTTGCCACATTCAGCAATGCATGTAACGCCTGAAACCGAGCATATCAGCACGCGCCCTCTCCACAGACGTTTCACCCCCGGTGCAAGGGAATCGCGGCACTTCTTCGAGCCACACCTGAGCAGTCTGTATCGCATTGTGTGTGGCCCCGCGACCTCACAAATGTTACAGCACACCAAATTGCTCCTGGTGATGACATATCTCTTGAAAGTAGCTAGGAACTCGTCAGCCTCCTCCTTCGTCATGTTATCGGCAACCTCGATCCAAACGAGCGGCACCATCTTGCCCGAAAGGCCTCTTGTCACTCAAAGATCAAGTTTAGAAATGGAATATCGTCGGTTCAACCCTTCAAACCTTGCTGCTGATTGGCTAAGAAATGACTGGTGTGCCAGTTCTGGAGAATGATGTGTCGAATCAGCAAGTACGTGCGCTAATCTGGCTTTTTTGTTGTCGGCCCGCACCTATGTGTGTTTCCACGAATCGTGTGTGTGATATTGTGTTGTCTTGTGTGCGGAAATGCGATTTGTGTGATCTGACCTAAAAACAGTGTGAAATCTACGCGTTGTCAGTATCCAGCCCCCGCCTGGCAGATTTACCACCCATCCAGGTACAGTGGTACTGTAACGGGGTACGTAGCCCTAAGTGTACCCTGGTTACATGAAGTGTGGCACTTCACACCTCAGGAGTATGACACGTCATACTCCGGGATATTTGGTACAAGGTACCAAGGTCGTTCAAAGCCAACCATTGGTTGATGACATTGCATTTCTATAGGTGACTTATAGTTTGTATTAAACCCAAGCCTTATCTACCTATAAATATACTCAGTTTACATTCTACCTTAATTAGGTCACTTCGCTCGCTTTTGAATAAAGAGGGGACCTGTGAACTGCCGTTCACTGAGCGTTTGTATACTCTCGGAAGCTAACTTCCTCTAGCGCAAGGTGCTGTGTGACCCCGTCACACTTGGTTTCACTCGTAGTCACTCCACTCCACCGCGGGTAGACTACCTGAGCCTCTCCGAAATTCGTTGCCATGGACAGGATCGACTTCTCCTATATGAACGACTCTCAGTTCGAGTCGGTTCGGAAGATGGCAGGCATCTTCGGGATGGAGGCCCTGCAGAGCCTGGTGGTGTCAACACCGGCCGAGCAGCTCGAGTGCGTCGACGCGTTTGACGCGTACGAGCAGGGCCTCATCGCGCATGTGCGGGAGAACCTGCAGGCTCTGGCGGCGGAAGTAAATCCGCCCCACCCGAAGCCAATACGGCTGAAGGTTAAGCCGTATGAAGGGAAGGAAGGCGAGAACCTTCACTTCTGGGTCCGAGAAGTAGAGCTCGCGATGGACGCGGCTCTGATCTCGACCGAGCAACTGCGTGTTGCTTTTGCACTCTCCAGCCTTAGCGGTCGTGCTAAGCGTTGGGTGTACACTCGGGAAGCAACATCCCCTGGATGTTTCACATCCTGGGCTCAGCTGTGCGAACAGCTCCGAGCCGCGTTCCTCCCGGCGAACTACGAGTACCGCCAGCGTTCGCGCTTCCTCGCGTGTAAACAAGGAAGGCGCGAACTGCACGAGTATGTGCAAGAGATACGGGAGCTCACGGCGTCCCTAGTGGGAAACCCACCCAACGAACACATCAAGATGACCGTGTTCATGGACGGCCTTCGAGTGGGCCCCGCACGCACTCAGCTGTTCCGGGTGCAGTCAAGCACCCTTGAAGAGGCGATTCAAGTGGCTCTTCAAGAAGAGTACAGCCATCGCCAGGCCCGTACGCCGGCCTCAGCGTGGCCTGAGAGTTCCTTGTCGGCTCCCGGTCGAACAAGCCCCAACGGACCAGTTCCCATGGAAACTCGGGTCCGCCGAACAGCGTGACATCCGCTGCTTCGGCTGTGGGAAGATGGGCCACTTCAAGCGCGACTGTCCCGCGGAAAGACTCCGCAGACGGTCCTTCCCCAAGCCCGTCCTCAAGGGTCGCTGGCAGAAGCCAGGATCCCGGGGACAGGGGAACGCAGGGAACCAGTAGGGGCGGGGCGCCCTACTGGGGAAGAACTAAGTCTTCGTGATGGGTGCGCGGGTGGCGCGTACCACGGGGACTTAGCCCCTGAGAGTCTTCGCACTCTCGAATCGGCGAAGAGCAGCGGCGGGTTGCTCGTAGTACACGGATGTGTACGGGGGTACGATCACCCCTTTAGAATCTTGATTGACTCTGGGGCGTCGAAGAATTTCGCACGCCGCCAGACGGTTGCTCGTAACAGCAACAAGTTGTCCGAAGCTTTGCAAGAAAGCAAGGGCAACGGGACGGTGTCAGTGCGACTGGCCGACGGGAAGGTCGTCACTGTCCCCAACGTCCAAGTGGATCTGGCTGTCAAGTTTGAAGACTTTGACAGCCTCGAACAGTTCACTGTTCTCGATATGTATCCATATGATATGATCCTGGGCATGCCCTGGCTTGAGAAGCACGAGCCCTGGATCGACTGGCGAGGCAAGGCAATCGGTGCCAGCCGCCCTGCGCAGTCCGACAGAGCATTGGTGAGTCATATTCCCACCTCTGTCAGGACCCGGGGCGCCCGCGAGGGCTGCCAGGGTACCAAAGCATCCGGCAGATGCTTGGGAGTCGTCGACGTATATGACGACTCCGAGGATGTTTTGGTGGTGGCCGCGCCCAGAAGAGGCGCCGGCCAAGTGGGTAACTTAGGTCCACAGGCGGGTAACTTAGTTCCGCAGACAGCTGCAGCTGTCATGAACACTGAGAACAGCGTGTTCAGAGTGGGTAACAGAGTTCCACTCACGGTCGCCCAGACCATAACTGAAGAGGAAGACGTCGGATACGCTTCCTGTGTGGGTAACACAGTGCCACACACGGTCGCCCAGACCATAACTGAAGAGGAAGACGTCGGATACGCTTCCTGTGTGGGTAACACAGTGCCACACGCGGTCGCCCAGACCTTAACTGAAGAGGAAGGCGTGAACACGCTTCCTGTGTGGGTACAACAGTACCACACGAGGCACGAGTGCTCGGATGTCGTAGCGACGACATCCTAGACGTGGGCAGCAAGCTCCCGTCACAGA
>NW_003303458.1:48450-51029 GCF_000142945.1 Phytophthora infestans T30-4 | reverse complement strand
GCCTTTCTCTCTCATAGAGATAAAAGAGCAATGAAAATCGTTCTCTCTTCCGCCTCTTCGCCACTCATACTTGCAATGTCGCTTGACATCATCACGTCCCATACGAGGCTCAAGGTTGTCGATCAAGATGGTGCATTGTTAACTTCATACGATTCAGCAAAACCCCTCTGCATCTGGGTCTCCGACACCAAGTATTTTTCCTAAACCCATGGTTCTCAATAAAGGAGGAGAAATCCACGGTAGTAGCGTAGTACACGAGCATCGATATCATCTTCTGCCAAGTCGATCTTCAGCTTCTTCTTGAACAACTCGTCCAAGTCGGGGATCTGCTCGTTCTTTACAGTACCAATGCGCTGCTTAATCAGCATGAGGAGCTCCTCACTGCTGACGTTATCCACAGCCTTCCGTAACTCGTAGAGGCATACCACCTCCAGCAACTTCCGGTCGATTGAGGATTTTACTGGTTTCATCACGGTCTCGGGTCGTTCACGACTCTCAAAACAGCGTTGCCGAATAATTTCCTCGTACTGGTCACGTGCTTGGTTCCATTTGACCAATGCATCATGACTCCAGTCGTTCAACCACGGCGCCTTGACGAACTCGAATACCGGTTGATTTACAGACTTCATCACTGCGTCACCATCCGCTTCGTACTGATGTGACTTGGTTGCCATGCTTGCGGTCCCTTAGGACTAAAGTATACTTTGTGGTAGTTACCGCTTTGCGTTGCTGAAATGCTGGTGCTTGTTGATTGCAAGTTAAGAAGTGAGCTTCCTTTTGACTAACTCCTGCTCCTGCGTTCTACTCGACTCCTCCTACTCCTATCAGGACCAAAGGCTTCACCCTAGGCATAGCCTTGAGAGTCGAGCACCAGGGTTGCAGTAAGACTGCAACCTCATGTTGATAGACGACGCTGTAGTTTGGGATGGGGTTCTTGATTCAGGATAGCCTCCTTGCCGTTGAGGTACGCCTCCTTGCTTGCCACACACTACAACGGGTTTCCCTACACACCGTCATGACTGGAAAAGTGTCGTTGTGTGGATCGACAATCCTGCTTTGGAGATACCCAAGATTGAAGGGGTCTCCATGTCCAAGTCCGACACGAAGTACAAAAAGAAGCTTAAACTAAAGGAATCTTATTTCAGTGGTGCCCCAACGAATGGCTCCAACACGTCTCTCCGATTCGAATATGAGGCTGGGTTTGGCTCTACATTTATGGGTTTTACCCGCTGGGATGGCGAGTACCAGAATTTGATCATGTGGGAACAACTCACGGACGCAGCGCGTGCCACTCTTAACGACGGCAACAACTTTGGGAAAGAAGCGAGTGTGCCGTTCAGTGATGAACACTTCGAGGACCGCCTCGACGAAGCATGGCCATTCTAACTCGGCGCTGCGAATGATTCAAGCTTTCTCTCAGTAGCTACATTGGAAGCATCTACCCGTTTTTGCGATGAAGATTTAGAATTTGTACCCGAACCTCGATAAAAAAGTGCCCTCTTGATTGGTTTAAAAGAAAATATTAAAAAAGTTCTAACACCAAATTTGAGTGAGGGGCAGTTTTCCATAAAGAAATTAATGAAGACCGAACAAGCTGAAAAATTAATAAAGCAATATTTATGCACTTTTCTCGTGCGTGCGTACATGGTCTTTACGATCTAATCGATTCGACAGAGTACACATCCCATAGTATGTTCTCTGGATTTAAGGAGGTGAGTAATTCTGACACAAAACTACTCTAACTTCTTATGCTCGGATCCCAAAGTAACGTTTTCAGCACAAAATGGCTGTTCAAAACACTATAATATCAAGCTACGATTAAAAAAAACTGCGACTTGTTTATAAATTATCAACATTCACTAAGGGCTCTAATTGCTATGTAAGTATGACACCGCTATAGAGAATATCATATTGGTAGTAGCAGCAAAAAATGGAGCTGTTCCGCCGGCTCAAAGTTTTCTTTGTTTAATTGACATCCTCTCTTAATTAACTTAGAATACAGTATCAATGATGATCCCAAATTGGCATATATAGGTGAGGAATCCCAATGTAGCTGGCGTAACTACGCCTACTCAAAACATAGTACCTACTGCACGTCATCGCCGTAAGGCAGTCGACACCTTATCTTTGATTGCGACAATTTATTAGAGCAAGGTTTGGTCATCTCCTCGGGCGAAGTATCTTTTAGGGCAGGTAGTATTTGCCGATGGTCGCCCCAAACACCAATATTATGCCTTGAAATTGTTCCGCTGAGCTTTTTATGATATTAGTGAAGGGTATTTCCACTTTCTTCCGCATGCATTGATCTTACCTACATGGCTGATGCACTTACTGACTTATTTGCATGGCTACTAACTGACAGAGTGGCGTAGATCCTTTCGAGTGACTTTCACTGCTTGGATATGTATGAGGAACATACGAAGCAACATGGATGTAGGTAGATTATCATATCGTAGTGGTGTTAAGACGTGAATCGAATAGTAGTTCATGCACATTAGGTGACGTACTTTCGCTGCCAACTTATCAGCTCGGCGTGATATTTGATGTGTCCGTGCCTATCCCGCAATGCCGCCAATGGG
>NW_003303458.1:41033-48221 GCF_000142945.1 Phytophthora infestans T30-4 | reverse complement strand
TCCTACTTGTCTTTGCTGACTGCCAACTGTCTTCTTAAGTTGCCAATGAGCGGCCAGGCAGACACACGCCTGACCGGAAGGCAATCACCATGTTTGGACGAGTATTGCCAAACATGGAGCTTCAATGACAGTCATTCTTTTTCCTTTGAATTCACTATGGAGATTCTGACCCGGTTCAAATGAAACTCCGCGCTGCAAATGATACAAGATTTCTACGTAATTTTCGTAGGAGAAAAGACTAAGAGGAGACTAACGTTGATCAGAAAATCATTAAGACGCTATTGCGACTGTTTCACTGAACATTTAAACGACTAGCCAGAATGACCAGAATACCCGGTGACCGAGGTCATCGTGCTCTCCGAGCATGTACTCATATCAGACGCAACAGACATTCCGTACATCGGGGGTGAGGCGTTTTTCCTGAATACGAATTGCTCTCGAGCCGCCTCTTGTGTATCCATTTGTGTCGCCTCGACCACGCACTTGACGCAAAATGTGACCTTGCGCTGGGTTAGACTCAAATCTGGGGCAATAAAGCTCAGCTTCTTGGAAATCTTGCACGAGCTGCACACAGCTCCAAAGCAAAGCTTGCAAGTTGCAACTCCGCCACCCAGTCTCGACGCTTTGACTCCTTTCATACACGTCACACAGAACGGCTTGAAGGCTGGTGTACCTCTCTCACGAGCTTCTCCTTGCTTCTGCTCCAGTAACCACGTTAACTTCTTCATCTGACCACAGTAGGAGTACTTTAAGCCAGCCATTGTGGCTTGTACCATGCCCATGACAGCCATGGCCCGGATCATGTCACCACCAGGGTCCATGATACCAGTTCCGCGACAGTCCGTTCTATCCGGACCCTCTTGGTGGAAAATACCGCAGAACGACATGTTACCACGTACTCGGTTCGGTAACTCGTGGACTTCTTGAAAGTTTACAGAGTGGAACAAGTGGTAGCCCACACGCTCACCGTTTTGAAGATGAAGGATACCGGTACTCTCGACGTAGACATAGTCCCGATTGCGCACGAGCCCAATTGACGCAAGTGGGATGTCGATCTCCATCCACTTGACGACCACCGATCGGAACGGGTCGTCTACAGTGGGCTCAACTACCGTGGCGAGTACAGCCGCAGCGTTGAAGTCACTCAAATACGATGACTTGATCCTCATAGACTCGATCGTCGGGTTGACGATGCCAAACATGTTCTCGTCGAGTGTGCCAGGGAGTGGCCCGACCATCAGCAGCTGGGGGAGTTTAGTATTCGGAGTCGAAGACTTGCGCTCCAGATACGTCGTCGTAGGTCCCGACTTGGCGAATTTCTTCCAACGTTTGAGGTCCACCTGCTTGCCGATGTTGAGGTGCTCTTCGTACTCCTCGAACTTGGCCATGATGATCTCATCGGTGATCTCCACGAGCCTGGCGCGGTCTTCAGCGGTGAGCGTGAGCTCCCCGAACGGGTTCAAAATGAAACGTTGATCGTTCATCTCGCAAGTCTTCAAGTGATTTGACCGAAAGAACTTGCGGCCTGACAACGGAAGAGGACAAATCTCGCTTGTGAGCCTGTACAGTATCCACCAGCTGATTTGATGACTTCCCGAGCTCTTATGATTAATAGGAAAACTGTAAGCGGTGCGAATTGGTCCTCAGCTGTGAGGCTCCTCCATAGTCAAGGCCATTTGCGCGAAAAGTGTGTTTTTGTATTCGACAGGTTCTTATGACGACCACCATCAGAGTCCAATCTTGGTCTGAGGGGCCACATCATGTGGCACATGCCGTGCAACTTGCACTTGCAATAGGCAATCGTTAACGCTCTATATCGATAGACTGCAACAGCTGGCTTGACATGTGAAGAACAAGTTCTTTAAAGGCTCTCCCTACGTTCACCAACTATTGGGTAGAAAAAAGCTTGTTTTCCGAATTTATCGTACGAACGATAAACCGGTATGAGCCGGTATGAGAAGAGTATTTGTGAAAAATATTTAAAAGCCTATGTATGGCACACAAGTTTCGGACTCTGTGAAATCGCATTGCTGCATTCGTTGCTGGGACCTGCTTTCCGTCAGTGCCTCGACGACCGTGTCGTCTGCGAGGCGGCGCAGCAGCATGTGGCACTCGACATGCAACAACCATACCATAATGACGACGGTATGCGCTACATGTATTGTATGCCTTTTAGTTATCGAAAATATCGAGCCATATCGTCTCGAACATTTTGTACCTGCACTCTTCAATATCCTTTTAACAAATATACACCCGTCGCACAGCCAGTTTTCACCCGCAAACCTAGTTAGATCTTGAAACTGAACAATTGTTTCTGCGATCCGAGACTTGAATGCGGAATACATATTCAAAGTAGGCAGCGTGGAGAGAATGCTCTGTTGTACACCATTTTCCGGCTTTGATTGAACCCACTTGATCAAGTCTCGCGTGCTTTTGATTCTCTTCGAGAGAGTATGCCATTCCTTCATAGTATTCACGTCTTGTAGTGAAAAGACCCCCACGCCCAAAATATGCACTCCAATTTCGCCTAGTGTGGGTGGCAGTCTGTTCTCGAAACACTGCATTTTTTGCTGCTGCTACTGATTTGTCCACCAGAACTTCCGGGATGACATACCGAATGTTGGTTTCAACTTGCAGCTCTTCTCCACGTCTTTTCAAGCGTGCCTTTGGCCGTTTATATATGGCCCCTCCAAACATCGGGCGAATAGCCGAAAAGACTGGGTCGATTGACGCGAGAGACAACTTTTTTTGGTCAACATATTCACGAAGCGTTGTAAGTGTTATGTCGCCAACAGTTGTCAACTGCTTCGAAAGGGTCTTGGTTTCTTGAAGCTCTTTGCGCGCCTTGGCTTTTTTTGTTGCTTTCTTCTCCTTTGGTCGTCCTGCAGGGTTGCTGGCTGGATTGAGTAGAATGATCGGGGTTTTAACTGCACCAGTATTCTCAGAAGCCATATCAAGCCGTCTTCGCGTTGTACGCGTTGTATCGCTGACTGAGTTCGTTGCAATATCACCAATCCCAAGCGAACTGGATGCACATTCACCATTGCCATTAACTTGCGGGACTATCACTTTGGAACCAGGCGTACCGGCATCCACTGAATTGGCGATTGATTCGCCAATATCATCACAATTTGCGACAACCACACTTGATTTGGTGACTTCTTCACTAACATCAGGAGAGTTGGTGACTTCTTCACTAACATCAAGAGAGCTGGTGACTTCTTCACTAACAAGAGGAGAGTTGGTGACTTGCTCACCAATTTGAGGAGAGTTGGTGACTTGCTCATGTGGTGTAGTAGAACACACAAATATCGTCAGATGTGGATTCCTTACACAAACCACAACGAATCGCCGAGTTAGGTCGGCGGTTTGTATGGCCTGCGCAGAGGGTGGTCCCCTCGCGGTCCGGCCCTTCCGGGACAGACGAGTGGCTCGTTTCCACTCGGTTCCGACTAACCAAGTCAGATCACTTCCGAGACTCCGCCGAGTTTGGTTCGGCTGAGCTCGTTCACAACCCTGTGCCCTCCACCAAAGGATGGACGACGGCGCGCGAGCGCTTTTACAGGTCACCGAGCGCAGAGGCTGCTCAGCTAGAAGTGTTACGGCACCCGGGCTATCCGACGTACCGGCCCGCTGAGTATGCGGGACTTTCTTTCGCGCGTAGCGAGACTTTGTCCTACCCGGACCGACCTAATCTCTTGGCGCTACCAGTCAATACTCTACAAGCTATGCCTCTCGAGTATTGACGGCAGGCATAATCCAGCCCTATGCAGGGACTTACCGGAAAAGTGTACACGTGTCTTGGACTAGGAAAATTCTGCTCTGTTATCTTCTGGGAGCCTTTTCGGCTCCTCCTATTTAATCCTATGCTTCTCATACAAATATCTAGTGAAATGTAGTCGTTTCGGATCTCTACCGACTCTTCAGGCGGCCGTTGAGCTCAGCGGCTATCCGGATAGCATATCCGGACAGATCGCCGAGTACTTACCGTGATCCTTGGCTCCTAAGCTCTGGGTTATCAGACCGAGCCGATTCTTGACCTAAAGTAGGTCGGCGTATGGTCGAATCTGGAAATCCCTACACCACAACTGCCCCGGTTATGATACGAGCCGAGCTGGTGAGTGTCTTAATCCTTCATTTTGTTCTGCCACCGTTGGTCCGTACTCGGCTGATGACGTCTCGCGGCTCCCCACCACCTTCTTTGGTACGTTCGTTGCTTCCGCTATCACTCACTTGGCAGCTCCTTACTCTTCGCATGTTGTTCTAGCACAACCCGTGGAACCATCCTTCTTCTCCAACTCCTCGTCGAGGTGAAGGCGTGCCAGCTGAGTCGATTCCTCGACCCGTCGGTACTCGTGGGGTCAGTGACCGGCATGAAGCTGGGCTGGTCGACCTGACAACTTCCCATGAGTCTGACGCGGAGTCGGCGGGGTCTTCTCGCGTGCGCCTTCCTGGTCCACCGAGCTTGCCAGGCGACACCACTTCGGGCGCCACCAATCAGCCAAGCTCGGCTGCTCCAGTGAGTCTTGACTCCCTCATGGCCAGAATTAACGAGCAAGGGCATGATCGCCGAGAAGAATTGACCTTCTTGGCGAGGCTCATGGCTTACGGATTCACTCGTTCCGTGGAACCCTCCGATCCTGTACAGCGGCGAGCGATTTTGCATGCTGCTTCCGCGGGGGAACTGTTGGATATCCTGAAAGGCAATTACGCCGCTCTTGATTACCCCAAGATCATCGGCGATCTCCAAGCTGACAACCAAGCTGTTCAGGAGGAGAACCGCGCATTGACTCGGCGACTGGACTCGCTTGCTCTCAGTAATGTCGACTTGTCAACTCAGCTCTCGTCGGCTCAACAGCAAGTGTCTCGATTGGAGGCTGCTGCCAAGCAATCGGCTAATCTCCTCGCGTCGCTGCGGAAGGCTGTAGCTCTGAGTGAGGCGAAACTTGCTCGGGCCATCGCAGCTGAGCAGAGCAAGGTCGACGCTGCGTTGAGTCAGGCCCAGCTCCACCATCAGCAAGTCTTGGATCGGGACGCCGAGATCGACGTCCTTCTTCGATCCATTTCTGAGAGGGATGCGGCGTTCGTTACTCTTCAGGGCATCGCTTCCAAACACTTCGAACAGCTGCAGGAGTCGGTGCGGTTGTACAGTTCCACCGGTACTCAACCCTTGCGGCACGCTCAGTCGGTGATCGCTGAGCAGCGAGCGGTGATCTTGCGACAGAAGCGGCTCATCCGTCGGAATGGTATTATTCCGATGCACGATCCTCACATGGCTGCTGCTGCTGGCGGTGGCTTGCAAGTTCCTGGGCTTGATCCGTCCGACCTTCTCCTCAACGCCCGGCTGTGTCGTGTCTTGGAGTCTCGCTTTCCTGAGGTTCTCAACATTCCCGCTGGTGAAACTCGGCGGTTGGAGTTGATTGTCCATCCTCGCCGAGATGCTCCAGTGGCGAGTTCCGTTATTGGTCCTGGTGTGGTTCCCTCAGCTAGTCAAGGGTCTTCGACGACTTCATTGGCAGACTCGGCTGCGGCTCCAGTCAGCTCGGCGGCGGTAACCACTCAGGCTGAGCCGACTCTTGCTCAGCTTCACCGTACGCCTTTGGCAAACTTGACCTCGACTCAGCAGCTTCGGCGTTATGCCAACCCCAAGTCTCCCACAGCCGCAGGTCCTCGTCAGCGTACGCCGGCGCCGCATCCGCCTCAACCGTACGCTTGTCCACTCCCCGGAGAGGATGGACACGAGGCTATCAGTGCCCTTTTGCACTCAAGTTCGCCTCAAGCTACTGCATCCGATGGAGGAAGCCTCGCTCTGGAAAGTCCCGTCGTCGGACTCGGCGGAAGAAGGTTCGTCACCTTCAGCTGAGTTCTGCTACTCAGCCCGCTGTCTCTGCTCGCTCTGAAGACGACGGTGACGCTTCGAGCGAAGCTGAGGTTGAGTTTGAGTTGCCTGAGCCGCCCGCCGACACCGTTCCTGCAGTCGCTTCGACGACTTCGGTGGGTTCTTCGTCTTCTGGCCCTCCGGTGACTTCGTCGGTCGCGGCTACTCGCCCACCGCCGATATCTTCATCTGATGTCGTGGCCTCACTGCCTGTCCCGGCTACGAGCGTGGGTGCCCCAGGCTCGACTTCGCCCATCTCCGCTGGGTTGCCCCAGTCGAGCGCACCACTCAGCGTCGTGCTAACGGTGGTTGGACACTCCCAGTCGCCCTCTCGGGGTCTGAGCGTATCCACCACGCCGACTGACTTAGTGACTCCGGCCGTGAGTGTCCTCAGACCGTCTCTCCCTGTGACCACGGCCGTGTTGACGTCCCCATCTGGGCGTCCTATTCGGAGATCGGCTGCGACCGCCCGTACTGTGACTGCTCAGCTGCTTGAGGATCTCGACGCGTCTGACGACGAGGTGTTAGGGCCTGGTGATGGTTCTGTTCCGTCCACCGGCTCGACAAATCCTGCCGTTGGGTCGCTCTTGAATCCCATTTCCTTATCAGAGCACTCGGCTGGCAGTCCTTCCGGTTCCGACTCAGCGACCGCAGATGCTCGTCGTTCCGCCCAAGCGAGAGGTCTTCATGCGGCGATCTTTGGTTCTGACGATGAGATGAGTGATGAGTCTTTGCCGCCGAGTGATCGCCCCTCCTCGCGGCTTTCATCGAAGGACTCTGGTGACGGGAGAGTTCTGCCTCTGGCCCCGGCTTCGGGGGAAGCCGTAGCATCACAAGCGTCCTGCCTCAGCGGAGTTCATATCAGGTCTCGGTCCAAATCGGTCGAAGTAGCTCAGGAGCACTATTTAGCACGTCATATGAGTCGGCACCGTAGTGTGATGGGCATCGTTCAAGCGAAACATGAACAGACCGCGTCCAAGACCCAATCCGGGGGCTACTTATCGCACAAGTACCCGTTAACAGCAAAAAAATAGATAGAACAAGAAAAGAAATGTAAGAAGATAGGATGTAATACGGAAAAAATAAAAGAAATAATGATCAATTGGAAATAGGAAACAGCCAGATGGACAATTATATACCACAGAATATGTTTGAGTGTGTTCCCCCACCCATATGCTGCAGGAGCAGAACCAGTAAGAGAGTGACAGCTTACGCACTGCTTTAGAGGTAGGATGATTAGGGATAGTACGATATTCAGCAACAGGTGGGACGCAGAAGAGACACATGGCCTACGAGACAGGATATATAAC
>NW_003303458.1:39680-40902 GCF_000142945.1 Phytophthora infestans T30-4 | reverse complement strand
ATGCTCCCCGAGCTTCATTCTTCTTTTCTCGTCGATACTGGAGGAAGCTCGGCGGTGTTTGGCTTCTTTGACCGACCTCGAACTTTGATGCAAGTTCTTGGAGATATGTGGGTGAAGCTTCGCGGCGACAGTCCCTTGGACTCGGCGGGGAGGCCCATCCAGACTGACGGGCCAAATGACTCGTTACTTCGTAGCTCTCTATGAGCGTCGTCATTGGATCGTCGAGTCGAGTGTGTTGATGGGTCTCCACCCTGACGTTAACCCGGCTGCCACGCCCGCCCAGCTCGCTGAGGTATACGAACTGTGGCTGGTGTACAAGCGCGAGCGCAAACGTCGTAGTGACACCTTGCGATCTCTGGTTGTTGCTGTCTACGACCAGCTTTACTCGGCGGTCACTCAGAAGCTCGGCGATGAACCTGCTCCTCTAGTGGACGCAGAAGTTTATTTCGATCCGTCCGTTCCCCATTACTCTCCCGTTAACCTTTCGTGGGTTCCTTCCGGGAGAGATTGGGTCCAGTGTGCTCACGATGTGGATCTAGCCGAGCCCTGGCGAGCTTGGTGGCTGACTGACCCGGCGGTCCATCCATACAATACTTGCTTCCGCGCTCGGAACGTGGACTTCTTAGTTTTCGCTCCGCGCGGTATGGATCCTCAGGTTGTTGACGACGCGATTGAAGAGGATTTCGATCTTGCTGAACAAGCGCCTCCTGCCTATGCCCCAGGTGCTCCACCTCGGCTGAATCGTCAAGGCATCCATATCTTCACTGGGTCTTCGATCGGTGAGCTCGGCTCAGATGGCGAGCGTGCGTCTGATGACGACTCGGCGGACGATGGGTTGGGTTCTCCCAATCTCCGAGGCGCGTCTCCGAGTATGTCTCTGTTCGGCACCCCACTCCCCAGTGGAACGGATCCTCAGCCCACTTCCGCCGCGTCGGATCCTGAGGCACCTGATTCGGCATCAGCTTCGTTGGCTAGCTCGGCGATGATACTTCTTGCCACTGCTGCGAATGTTGCATCTCCTTCCGCAAGTTCCCAAGGGGTGACGTCTGCTCCGACGCCACGTCCCCAATCGTCGAGTTCGCTGAGCTCTTCCCAGTTGTCTCCGTCGGATTCAACTCACTTGGAATCCGGATCGCCGACTTTTTAGTTTTCTTCCTTTGACTGGGCGTCCCGTAAGTATCGTTCAGGACTTCATTTCGTAATTATTCAGTATATGTAGTTC
>NW_003303458.1:0-8990 GCF_000142945.1 Phytophthora infestans T30-4 | reverse complement strand
GAACCTACTCTTTCCACGCTAGTTCACAGGGGATACTTCCATACGTCCTTCACCGGCCCACGCTGCCTTGAGGAGGCGGCCTAACTCGCCTCACCTTCTCCCAAAGGATGGCGAGGTGGGCTTTCTCTTCCCGGGAGTTCCAAGTTTCCGCCGTGGAAATCAAAGCCGGGCAAACCTCAACGTGCTTGCGGGCGCCCCTCTCTCGGCGTCCTGACTACGAGTTGGCCCACATCACACGGGTGACAACGGATCTATATGATCGGATACGCATGGCGTATCGGGACGATGAGGCTGTCGTGCCTATCGTCCAGTTCTTCACGGCAGGAGCGAGCGCGAAGTCCGACTGGTTCTCGTCGCGACAGTGCTCACGGCTCCACCGATATGAGCTGAAGGATGACCTCCTCTACTACCGGGTGGAGCCCAATGAACCTCCAAGGGTGGTCGTACCCAACGACGAGGATCTGAAGTTCGACATCCTCGCGGAGGCGCACGAAGCGCCCTCCAGCGGCCACTTGGTCCGCGAGAAGACCTTTCTGTCGGTCTCTCAGGCCTTCTGGTGGACCCATGGGTCGCCCGATACGTGAAGACATGTTAAACATGTCAGCGGGTCAAACCCGCAGAGCACTCTTCGGCTCCACTACAGAGCCTGCCCGTACCGGCTGACTGTTGGAAGTCGATGAGCCTTGACTTCATCTTTGGGCTTTCCGCCGACGGACACGGCAACACCGGAGTTATGGTGTTCGTGTGTCGGCCCGAGCAAGATGGTACATCTTGCTCCGGTTCCCGTTACTGTTACGGGCGAACAAACCGCAAGGTTGTTCGTCGATGGCGTGCACCGCTATCACGGCCTCCCGGAGACGATTGTCTCGTACCGAGACCCGCGGTTCACGGCTGCGGTTTGGAAAACGCTGTTTCCTTTATTAGGAACCCGTCCGCAGATGTTCACTGCGGACCATCCACAGACAGACGGCCAGACAGAGCGCGTCAATCTAGTGCTCGACGACACTCCTCGCAGTGTGTGCGCAGAAGCACCACTTACGTGGTCGACGCAGCTTTCAGCTGTTGGGTTTGCGCTCAACAACGCAGTGCACGCGTCTCTAGGCTCACGCCGTCCTACTTGAACGGCTTCTGTCACCCCAGAGTGCCCCTCACGCTTCGAGGAGACTCTGATTCCTTTATTCTAAGTGGGGGAGAGGCTCGGAAAACTCTTTCCCCCCATGTCTCACATCTGAGACATGGGGGGAAAGACCGCTTTTTCTGCCGAAACAAGTGTAATCCTTTGTGGATACCAAGCTGAGCGTGATCAGCAGGGTCAACGATGCCGTGGCAGCGGCCCAGGACTGCCAGAAGGAGTCCTTCGACAAACATGGAACAGTAAAATAACTTGTATTTTTAAGTAAGGGTGAATAAGTGATATTGAACCCATGGAACCTATCGCTAGACACTGTAAGCTCTGTCGGCAGCAACAAGCTGATGCAGCGCTTCATTGAACCGCTCGAAGGCCTGGTCAGGCATGATCCGCCGTACACCATCGATCTGCCCACGTAAATGAAGACGCACCAGACGTTCTACGTTGGACGTCTTAAGCGGTATCATGATCCACAGGAAGTTGCCGACTCGCAGACCCACCTAGGACCAGCTCCTTGAAGCGAGGGCCGGCCACAGACGTCGACGAAGGCGTTGGACCAGGCACCCAAGCCTCGGTCTGAACGGCAAAGCTGCGGTGAAGACCGTACGCAGGAGGGGCTCCGTATGAACGGACACCAGAGCCATACGCCAAGTACGTTGCGTACGCCGGGTACGCACCATATGCGTACAACTGGAAGTGCGCCGAAGGCGGCTCCGGACGTGGCAGAAGAGCTTCGATACGTCAGATCATATGCGGAAGGCCTCGTCCAGATCGGACGAAGAGGCCCGTCGATCCACCCGCAGATGCAGGCTCGCGACCTCACGCTCCAGCAGGTCCAGGCGACCCGCAAGATGAGCGAGCCCGCCCTGATTCCGGGCCTGGCGGCAGAATCCTCGACGATCCCAAGGCCAAGTGTAATCTCAAGCACGAGGACACGTTGACGAAGGCGGTCAGCCTCAGGGCCCTGTGTCGGACCCGCAGGAGAAACACTCGGATGAGAGTGACGTTCAGGAGGTGCCGAGTACTCGTACTCGTACGAGGGCACCTCCGCCCCTGCTTGACCGGAATGGAGAAGTCCACTACCACGTGGAGTGGATCCTTCAGAAGCAACGGCGTCGCGGTAAGCAACAGCTCCTCGTGAAGTGGAGGGGTTATGCCCACCCCGAGAACTCGTGGGAGCCGATTAAACGGCTCCTGATTGACCGCTCGAAGGCTGTCGCAATCTGGGAACAGAAGCAGCGGCAGATTTATAAGTAGTCCGGGGCTTCTTGCCCGAACGGGGTACGGACGTAGAATACACTCCGTACCCGCGCTCATCGTGAGCAGTGGAAGCCGCGCGCATCCGGATGTCCCTAAGCAGCACGCGCTTGCTGGCCAAGTGGGCAAACCGAACACGAAGATCACGCTGGTCCAGGATGCGGGACATCAGCTGATCTTCATGGCGTTCCCGTAACTTCGAGGGTGAGTGCTTGAGAGACTCCAGCCATGCCCAGAACATGTCCTCACAAGAACTCCACGTGGGACAGTTCTCGGGCAGAACCCAGGGGTATCCCCAAAGAGGATAGAGACCACCCCGGTTCTCGGGCTTCTTACGTAAAGTCCTCAATTGGATGCGGTGTGGCGCGAAGCACACATTGAGCAGCCTCCAAGCTGTCAACGAGCAACTGTTCCTTCTGAACAAGGGCACGCTCGTAAATGCCCCTAGAAGTGAGGCCGCCCACACGACCATGATGAGCGATGAAAGGCTCTAGGAAGTGATCAGCCCCAGAGCTCTCCTCGGAAGGCCAATACCCTCTTGAGTGGATGACAGCTCCCTGGCTGACGGGTGCCACCACCGAACTTCCACGCATACGCTGGGCAGCTTGGAAGTCCTCCTGCTGCTGATCGAGGTCGTTAGGGATCCTCCGGGTCTTAGGAATAGCACCCGCTTCCTCCTCTTCCTCCTCATAGTCCTCTTCATCCGAGGAACCGAAGAGGTTCCGATTGGTGTACCCAGTCTCCTTCTCCTCGCGGAGTGGAGACTTCGAAGTCGTACGCTTCTTAGAAGGCTTAACGCCTTCGGCTTTCGCAGCGTTAGCAAGCGCGAGACACTCGGCAAGCGAGAGATGTTTGCGAGGTTCCCCTCCTCGCCGTCGCCAGCTTTGGAAGTGCACTTAGTCTTGACGGCCGGCCTCTCAGAGCGCACATACGTCCTGGGACTGTGATCACCGTGTCACTAGAGAGCGACTGCACGCTGTCATCCTTGAGCTCGCTGGGCACTAGGCTGTGCTCTCCCGTAGAGCCCACAGGAGCATCGTGCGTGCTCTCGGATTCGGCTTCGTCCTCACTGCCAGATTCGAGCTCACGTTCAGCGAACCGAGAGCTCGGACGATTGTCTGGGGAGGCTGAGGGCGACGGACTGCGGCGCTTGCTCGTACGCTTGCCCACAGCCGCACCACCAGTTGAGCCGATCGCCTCGGAGTCCACCTTAATAGCCTCTTGAGTGCCGAGCCTTTGCCGTGAGGCTTGGTGCTCTTGGCTTGCGTCTTTCCGGCAGCGACCTTGGATCGTGTCTTCGCACCGCTCTTCGCAGAGCCAAGGGGCATGGAAACGGTCGATGTGGAGACCAAGAAGAGGAGCGCACAGACTGCTGCTCGAGGCTCTAACTGTGAAGTGAGCCTCCGCCGCGCTCGCGCGGCCAAGTCGATGTTTTTCGACTTTGAGAATGAAAGTTTGTGACGTACACTTCTTCATTCTGATTGGTCGGTAAACCGAACCTAAGTGGGGAGGATGTAACGGGGTACGTAGCCCTCGGTGTACACTTAGCTACAGTACATGAAGTGTGAGACGTCACACTTCAGAAGTATGACATGTCATACTTCGGGATATTTGGTACAAGGTACAGTACCAAGGTCGTCTCAAAGCGAACCATTGGCTGATGACATTGCTTTTCTATAGGTGACTTATAGTTTGTATTTAACTCAAGCTTAACTTACCTTTAAATATACTCAGTTTACAATCTACCTTAAATTGGTCACTTCGTTCCCTTTGGTAAAAGGGGACCTGTGAGCTGCCGCTCACTGAGAGTTTGTATACTCTCGGAAGCGAATTTCCAGGGTGCTGTGTGACCCCGTCACAACAAATCTCGATTTATCCAATTAAATACCCTCTTTGAGTCATCGAGATTTAGACTAATGTTTTATCAAGCTACATCAGCCACTCATCAACAATGACCATCACTCATGCTCTTAAGCAATATACCGGTATCTACATTTACTCTGATACCGGAATAGTACTACATGTAGCACGGTTTAAATACACATGTCATCTAATCAGCAAAAGTATATTAGTAATCCCCTTATCTGGCAGCTCATGCCAAAGAGCACAACCCTTTTTCAAAAAACAAAAGAGCATGAAGACTTGTTGCTATTTCAGGACCGCATAAATCAAACACTCAACGTCATTGCACATTTCAATATGTCACCGTTAAACCACCTCCGCCTCGCTCCCCTGACCGAAGAAGATGACATCCGTCGTGTCGCTGCGATGGAAGCTGCTTCTTATCCCGCTGACGAAGCGGCTACTGAGTCGGGCATACGATTCCGACAGAAAAACGCCGGTCCGTTCTTCTGGGTATCCTACCTCCCCAAAGACGACCAAGAATCCGAGACCCTCGTAGGCTTTGTCAACGGCACATTGACAGCCAAATATCAGCTAGATGGCGAATCCATGAGTCGACACGACCCACACGGATCGCTGCTTTGTATCCACTCGGTGGTGGTGAATCAGACCTTTAGACGTCGGGGACTCGCCACGCAGCTACTCAAGCGATACGTGGAAGTCATTCTGGACTCGCAGCCTCACGTGAAGCGCATCATGCTCATCTCCAAGGCCAATTTAGTTGGCTTCTATGTGAATTGCGGGTTCTCCGTGACGCGACTGTCGCCGGTTGTGCACGGCCAAGATCCGTGGCTCGAACTGTCGTTGGACTGCGAGAAAGCGAGACTACCGCCACTGATTCAGGTTGGATACATCGCTGAATCGTATATTCTATGGCAATACTGAGTGCCTGGTACTTTTTTTTCTTAGGTGGACGCATTTTCCAGCGAGCCTTTTCAGGGCAACCCGGCGGCTGTGGTGTTGCTCACTTCTGCAGTGTACCACAAGGCAGGGGCTTCAGAATGGATGCAGCGTGTGGCGATAGAGAACAACCTGAGTGAAACAGCTTATGCTGCTCCTCGCGCACGTACTTCCCAGACTGCTAATGACGTCGTCGAGTACGATCTGCGGTGGTTTACTCCAGGTAACGACACAAAATCGAGAAAACTAGGATATTATTGTGTACTAACGCTGTGGCTTCTTATGGAATGCCAGGCACTGAGGTGAAACTGTGTGGACATGCCACTCTGTCGACGGCTTTTGCATTACACGATGCAGGTCACGTGACTTTGAGCCAAACGCTTCACTTCCACACGTTGAGTGGGGTGTTGGTCTGTCGTTTTGAGGTGCAGAGTGAGTCGCAGAAGGTGCACGTGCTGATGGACTTCCCGGAACAACCCACGACGCCTGCAGGGCCTACTGTGGTATTAAAGGAGCTGGCCTCTGCGCTAGGCATTCAGCCAAATGTCATCGTTGACGTGAAGCGAGCGACCACAGATCTACTCGTTCGTGTGACATCTGAAGGCTTCACGACGCTCGTGCCGGATTTTGTGCAACTGGCCAAGTATGACGCACGCGGTGTCGCTGTTACTGCTAAAGCGCCCGCCGATAATGCGTTGGACGTGGACATCCAAAGCCGGTTCTTTGCTCCTCGTGGTGGGGTGAACGAAGATCCGGTCACGGGTAGTGCGCATTGCGCCTTTGGGCCGTACTGGGCCCCACTACTCGAGAAGACGACTATCAAAGCACAGCAATTCACCCCTGTTCGAGGTGGATACATCACATTGGACCTCGTGGCGGCTGGACCGGGTCGCGTTCTATTGAAGGGCGAAGGGGTTATCGTCCTGCGTGGTCAGCTGTCTTCATCGCCGTAACCTGCAGGTTGCTACAAAAACCTAAGAATAAAAGAAATGAAGCTTTATTGAAGAGATCTTAAAGTTTCCTAATAGTTCACCACTCTCTTGATGATATATTTCGAGTAGTCCTCCCAAATACCCATGAGCCGCGGGTAGCCATGAATCCTGTCTCGATTCGCCTTCAGAACCTGCCAGAAAACGTCGTCTGCTGCAAGCCCCTTCGAGTACCACTTGTTGAACTGTGCGGTCTCCAGCTTCTGGGCAATACCCTTTGATCTCCTTCTAAGCTTCCCCACTAAAATCATCGTCGCCACTTCTTTCTCACCAAAGACGTTCGTCAGAGCGGCAAGCATCGCGCCCTCTGGGTCCTGTTTGTTGACGTAAGTAGCATGCTGAGCCCAAATTTTAAAGTTGGGGCTCGAAAAGAGTTTAGCCACCAGATCCGTCTCGATAAAGTTGTTCTTGCCGATGGCCATTTTGCTTAGCCCTAACGTCTTGAAGGCGTTTCCGAGCGATTTATCTGCCTTGAGTAGACCCTGAAGCTCTTTAGTCTTGCTGGACGTAAACACTTGTGCGATCTTGTTAATGCTGGGAATATTCACTCTCTCTCCGTCCTCACCGGTCCGGTTAGCTTTCAGATTCCTCCTAGCGAAGTTATTCTGAAACTCTCGAGTCGGAGCGCTCATTAATTCCTTCAATTTGGACTCCCTGGTCGCGTCAGCAAACATGGACTCGAGCACCTCGACTCTGACTACGGACCCTACACCAGAAAAGTGGGAGGAGAAGTCACCGTGTTGCTCTCGGTGTATGTTGACGACATGCTTTCGGCCGACCCGTTAGCTTGGGGACGATACGCCATGGTTGCTCGCTGTCGCTGCCCTAGGATCCGGTTGAATGCTCGAAAGAAATCAGACATAAAGCCTGGCTCCCGATCATGTCTAATCATTTCGCTAGCACCAAATCTTCGGAAAACACACTCCTCGTACGATTCCGCAATGGTTTGCGCAGTTCTAGACGCACTAGCTTTGGCAATCACATATCCGGTAAACAGGTCCACCCAAATCAACAATTCTGTGTTTCCTTTGAACGACTTGGGCAACGAGGGAATATGATCCATGGCTATGATCTGGAAAGGGTAAGTCGCTCGGACATTCCCAGGTGACTCCCCTTCGATCGTAGATCTGCCTTTGCCTGTCTCACAATCCACGCATTTCACCGACATATCGTTGTACACTCCTTGAATAGTCCTCTCCAATGGAAACATTCCGGGATCCGTTGAGTAGATCCGACCAATGCCCTGATGTCCGCCCTTCCAAGCTAGCGTGGTTAGTGGTGTAGGACATCCTGTTGCAAGGTTTCTGGCATCACCAATCTCATCAATCCATCCCGATCCTCGTGGACTCTCTTCGTAGGGGGGCAATAGAAGAGCAAGTCGTTCAGATCCACCGCGTAATCCGTAGCGATAACGCTGTAGGATTTGGCATCCTCCCGACTTAAGTCTCGTACATCCCCCATCAGATACTTCTTTAGTCCCAGGATCCACGCTTCCTCATTCTGTGCTTTGAGGATCCGCTCGATGCGAACTCTCTTCACGAATGTTTCCTCGAGGATCGGGGGGCTGGATCCAATCTTTTCTCTGGATCTAATGACAGCCATCACCTGGACTGTCTTTTTCCCGGATCCAACCACTACCACTTCGTCAAGTCAGGTTCAACGTAACGAGATCCTGATGTTCGGCTTCTCCCTCCATTTGGAAACACCACATGAGATGCCTAAAGAGCGGACAACGGGCAAAAATTTTCCGAACGGGACATTCCCATTCTGGTTTGGAACTGTTACCCACTCGAGTTTCTGGTATCCAAACAAACCACGCAGGTGGATCATCACTTTCTGCCGTAACAGTGTTAGGGCCGGGGCCTTGCAGTCAATCTCACCTCGCACCTGTCTGATTACCAAATTTGAATCCCCACAAATCACCAGCCGTTTTGGATCTTGTCCCTTTAGTAGATCCAAACCCAGCAGGAGCCCGTTATACGCCGCCTCATTGACGGTGAGGCCCTCCGCATAAGTGGATCTGGCCCGTACAACTTCCCATCCGGGCAGTCTCCACAGTATTGCGCTGTATGCTCCTCCTCCGCGTCGTACGCGAGCGGATCCATCGAAACTCAGGACGTATAGATCCTCATCCACCTGTACCGTCGGGATCGGGATCTGGATCCGGCGTTTGGGCTCTTTCTTAGGGGCGATCTTAGTCAGTGCCTCATCCATCTTAGCTCGAGGAGTGATGCTCGCGGCCAAGACTCCCAGGATCTCATCTTCCCCTTTCGAACATTTCACAATTTCCAGCGTCCAAGGCGAGAGTAAAGCTGCCCACTGTCCCAAACGTCCTTGCAACCCGGCCGACTTGAACAGCCAGGCTAGCGTGGAGTGTCGAGTCAGGATCCGGATGGATCTCCCCACTAGCAGGTTATAATTTAGATCCAACACGCGCAGGAGCGCAAGTATCTCTTTCTCCACCGCTCCGTAGTTCAGTTCATTCGGCTTCAGTGTCCGGCTGACAAAGGTGACTGGATGACAGATCCCCTCATGTTCTTGCACCAGAGCTGCTGAGACTGCCCAGTCACTGGCATAAACTATTACCGTAGGTTGACGTTCCGGATCGAAATGACGGAGGATAGCAATGTTCCCTTCGGGTTAATAAATAGAAGGTACACGTTTTCTGAGAAGGAAAGCAGCAGCCTTTAATTGAAATGCCGAGGAGGTAATAAGATGTATAAATCGATTATCATCGGAACAGGACCATCCGGATTAACTGCGGCCATTTACCTGGCCCGGGCTAACCTGAAGCCGCTCGTCATCGAAGGCGT
>NW_003303457.1:69834-73908 GCF_000142945.1 Phytophthora infestans T30-4 | reverse complement strand
TACCAACAATTGAGAACGAAACAGACTCGGCTGCGATAGATAATGCTACACTTCATCATAGCGGCGATATTGGTCCACTGTGTCTCGCCATAATAGCTCTCGCAGTTTGGCGGCCGCATCTCCACCTAGGTACGGCATGGACACAGCTGATGAAAGACGCAGGCGAGCTGCCAATGCGTCACTTGCGTTGTGACCTTCGCGCCAACCGCGCGAATACGTGTGCGGAGTGGTAATCGGTGAGGTTGTTGGGGCTTGGACTGGAGTGTCAGAATAGTGAAGACACGATATATACACGGAACGATATATGTTCCGAATTTGCCCCAAAAATGGTGTAATGCATTCAGTATAGCTAAGTCAAAACAATAGGAACTTTTCATTCTGCAATTTGCCACACACTGCGATAGTCTCGTCAGGATAGTGAAGGCAAGATATATACACGGAACGATATATGATCTGACAATAGGAACTTTCCATGCCACACAGCTGAGATAGTCTAGTCAGAATAGTGAAGGCAAGATATATACACGGAACGATATATGTTCTGACAATAGGAACTTATCATGCCACACAGCTGAGATAGTCTAGTCAGAATAGTGAAGTCAAGATATGTACACGGAACGATGTATGATCGGGTTTTACCTGGTATAATGAATTTAGTATAGATTTTCATTCTGCAATTTGCCACACAACTGCGATAGTCTAGTCAGAATAGTGAAGGCAAGATATATACGCGGAACGATATATGATCTGACAATAGGAACTATTCATGCCACACAGCTGAGATAGTCTAGTCAGAATAGTGAAGTCAAGATATATACACGGAACGATGTATGATCTGGTTATACCTGAAATATGGTATATATGACAATAGGAACTTTTCATTTTGCAATTTGCCACACAACCGAGATAGTCTAGTCGGAATAGTGAAGTCAAGATATATACACGGAACGAAACATTGTCTCTTTTTTTCAATTTAATATTGAAAACACTTTTGCAAAGTTTAATGATATTTTTACTCGTATCATTCAAATATTTGCCGAGCAACGCTATTCTGTTCAGGTACTGTGTCTTTCGTCTTAGAGCAATGCTGTGCCTTCAACTTTGCAAGTTGCGACGTCCTCCGTACATTGCCTTTCTCGGTGAAAGGCCGTTTGGTAGGTAAAATCGATGAAACTTATCCCAGCACGTCCAGGTACTCTGTGGGCAAATGTATGGCTTCTCAACATGATCATGCATAACTCGACATAGACACACTAAGTGTGTGACACAGTAGTCAGTTACCTCAGTAGATATCTTTCTTCGTACCGACAGACGACGCACTGTCGCTTCTTTCTGCCAGCGTCTCGAAATAATTGCTTTGACGATACCGATTCACATTGACTATGCAGCTTTCCAACATTTAACAGCGGGGTTTCTCTCCTCGGGGTTGTGCTAGGTGATTCACCTGCCACTTCAGGCAAATTGTGTCTTTTATATACCGTCCTGTTGTTGCTGGGGGCATTTTTCCATCTTCCCGAAATGAGCTCCGATATCAGTTCAATCAAAAAAATTCTGTGCGAATCTCGATCGTTTGAAGTTCCAATTGCCAATTTCCGTGACGAGTATGCATTCACCCGTGCAATATCAATGAGAGATAAAGCTAGTTTCTGATGCCACGTTTTGTAAGAATGCCCATCTGCGAGCGAGAATCTAGCTCTGAGCTGATCCAAGCGATCAACACCTTGCATGTGCTGGTTATACTGTAATATACAAGTAGGGGCTGGAAAACCCCTGCTCTCATCTCGAATTCGGCGGGTAACGGTGGTAGGTGTAGAACCGTCGGCGCTGGTGACCATCGTCACGATGTTACCATCACACCAGGAAGCTGCAAGAATACCATGGTCTTCAGCGACGGACTGCTGAAAATCCCCTCGAGATGAGCTGTCTTTGTCGAGAGTAGTATGCTTTGGGTAGTGCTTGCTTCCGCTTCTGACTGTTCCTCTTGCATACAATCCCTTCAGTTGAGATCCAGCAGCAACTGCACACTGGTGTAGTAATTATCCATGTTTATAATTCGTCGAGTGTGTAAGTAGGGCCTCACCACCTCTAGTACGTGCTTCCGTACTTGACTCACTTTTTCGAACTCCTCTCGAAGCTGCTGAACTTCTTCTAGGCTCGCCAAATCTTGTAGCCTATCCGCAATATCACTGTTGTTGCAGTGGAGACGATAATTTAAAGCGATCCATGTGGTAGCGCAGCATGCCACGTACATGCGGAAATGATATTTGCCACCGGGCTTTTGTGGGTTGTATACGATGAGATGTCGACCTTGTCGAGATCGACAAGCAACACTTGCCTCGTCCAAAGCACGATTCCGGCCAACGTCGACGTATCGTCCACCTGTACACTTCAGTAGATTCAACAGCGGACGAATTCTGGCAGCAGGATCACGTCCTAATGCGGCTCCGGAATCTGCCCGGAAAGAGAAACAGCGGCGTAGTAGTTTGAACCGGTTCAAACTCATGATGTTGTCGAGGCTTGTCGACGTACCACCAAAGATAGAGCCTCCGTTTGTGGTCCCCAGTAGTTTGAATACTCTCCTTTGTCAGTCAGAGCCATGTAAAACATGATACCGAGAAATATCATAAGTTCATCGATAGTAAACGGTGTAGTGGTTCGAATAGTTTTGATGGCAGCGTATTGATTTGTCTCCAGCACCACTTGCTTCCAAAAGTAGAGAGGCACGTAGGCGAAGAAGCTGGACGAGGCTGAATGGGCAAACAGGTGGTGATACTCTGGCAGCAACTGAGTCTCCGTGGTTTTGTCAATGCGCTCATACAGATTGTTGGGAGGTGCCATCTCAACGTCAGGTTGGAAATGCATGCTTTTTACCGCTTCAAATTCTGCGAGGCTTGCAGGCAGGAACCGTTCTGGGTCATACAGTTCGTAGGAGTCTTGCTGTGTCGAAACTTCGAGCTCATCAACAGGTGTATCTATCCCCAGCTCCCCACCGCCCACGTTGTCAGTCAGATCACGCCACGCCGGGTTACTGGACAATTGCCCCAGCGACTGGTAATTCTCGAGGCCACGTACTACTGATACGCTCAGATTTGCCACTGCGTTCTGGAACTGTGTGTCAAGCCACATCACTTGCAGAATATGCCCATTCGAAGCTCGCTTCACACGCCGAACAACTCGCCCCACAATGTATGCGGTGCCCACACAGCCAAAAATCTTTTTACTCATCCACGGCTCCTTGGTTGGCGCAAAGGCTACCAATCTCTTTAGAAAGAGCTCTTCCACCATTGGCGGCGGCAGGGTACGTGGTGTGCCGTTTTGATCCGGTATATTGTCACCGCGAGCAATATTTGCAGTCGCCAACCTTTCCGGTGTCCTATTGTTTATACCACAGCCGGCATTTGCTTCGCCTGTAGCCTGAACTCGGACGCGACCACGCCCTCGACCACGCCCTCGTCTACGGCCACGACCACGATCACTGAGATCTGCACTTTCTCGACCTCGTGAATCGGTCTCACCACTGCTACGACGTATAGGTTCCACACCGACACACGTCTCACCACTGGAACGCAGTTCGCCGCCACCAGCAGCATGGACTCGCTCGCCGCCATCAGCACAGACCAGCTCGCCGTCACCATTAGCATGGACACGCTCATCACACCGACACGGCTAGACATAAACGAGTCATCTCGTTCCAGTCCAGGCAGCTCAAAATTACCGAACAGAACTACCCTGTCCACGACTAGGTGCTCCTGGCAATGAAGTATGCCTTTGTGAGGTCTCAGTTTTATCCTCCGGACTTACGGACCTTTGTGATCTACACAGATCACCCATCGTTGAGGACGGCGACGAATTCACCTCACCTCTTCCAACAGATGGCGAGGTGGCTGTCCTTCTTCGCGGAGTACAACGGCCGCGTTGAGGACAAGCCGGGCAAGCTCAACGTGCTTACGGGCGCCCTCTCTGGGCGTCCAGACTACGAGTTGGCCCATATCACACGGGTGACAACGGATCTATATGATCGGATACGCGTATCGACGTATTGGGACGATGCGGCTGTCGCCCCTATCGTCACGT
>NW_003303457.1:57491-65318 GCF_000142945.1 Phytophthora infestans T30-4 | reverse complement strand
CCTGTATTATACAGGATAGTGTTTTATCTTGATTTTACTATTTGCGGAGTTTTGCGAAGCTCAGAATCCTTACTCCTTATCTACCCTGTTCAGTACAGGTTATCAGTCAATGACCGGGATCGTGTACTCTGTATTAACCAGGATTAACACAATGAAGATGTGAAGAAAAATTCCAAAATTCTACAAATGCATTCACTCAAACGGACTACAATCATTCCTAGTGTAACGCGGTTGACACTTCATACAGCTTTGTATAAGATGCACGCAGTTTCAATACTGCCTACGTCTCCTGCACTAACCTCTTTTTCTGCCTCCCTTGAAGATTTGTTGGCCGAGCTTTCTTCTTCATCGCTGTCATCAATATTTTCTCGAGTGCGGCGCGAGCTTGAGCCACTTGTGAGCGCATGCGAATTGTCTTCAATCCAGGGGGTTTACGAGCACCAGCGCCCCAAAGTTTGTGCCAAATCTGGCTGCAAGTTGCTGAGTTTATTGATCCCGACGGGTCGTGCTGACGAACCTTTTGGCATAGATAAATCTTTCCTCGTGCCCCCGACTGGCGATTCATCCTTTCCTCTGAGCACTCAACGCAGTAAAGCGTAGTCTCCCACGGTGTCTTTGCCGGGCGAGGTAATGACCACACTTTGCATCCGTACTGACGTCTTTTGCTCGATTCTTTTCCGGATTTTGCTCTTGGCGTGCGAAAAATATCCACTTGGCGAGGTGTGTGATGGGCCGGGAGTGTGTAGCGAGGGTGTGTCGACAGCACAACGCTTGTATCAGCCAAAGCTTCGACAGATAGGTCTCCTTCGAAGTCGGCAGCTCCCACGTTCAGCAATGCGACTTGCATAGATCTCATGAATTTTGCGTGCGTGGGTGGAGCACGACCTGGGTTCAATCTTGCTTTGACGTGGCGATGGATGATGTAGGCATTGACTAACGCCATGTCAATGAGTCCGAGAAAGATAGTATGATAGTACTTCTTCATTTTCATCGCTCCCGGTAGTGTACACGATAACAATTGTCAATATGAAACCAAAGTAATGTAGGATACAAATGGTAGTACCTGTATTGAAAATCGCTGGGGCCGCAACTGATCATGGATATCTGCGCCTCCCATGCCTTCTTGGTAGACCTTGACGAGCTGGGGTGCTGGGACGTCAACAGTGTCAGCACCTGCACGTCTTACCAAACTTACCACACCAGTACCGCAGCCCGTGGCAGTGAAGTGAACGGGACGGTTGTCCATCCACGAAACGGCCACCATGCTTAGCTCTACCTTTGACTGTGCAATTCGATACAGCCCTCTCTTCATCTTCTTTGGCCTCTTGGCTTGCTTGTATGGAATCGTCTTGCAATATCCGCGCCGGTTCGTCTGAATGGTGCCCACGTGATAAAGACCCCGTTGTAGGAGAATCGAAGACAGCAGCACGCTCGAGTAGAACCGATTCGTAATGACGAGTCATTTTTTCGGCAGTCCGTCGAGCACATCATCAAGGTTGCGAATTACCGCGTTTGGGCCCTGGTTCAGATCAGCACTATCACTCGTCAGCCACCCTTGATAGATTTCAGCCCTGCACAGGATAACAATCACAACTTGTTAGACGCTAACCTGTAGAATACATAGATTCTCTTTGACATACCTGTAGCAGTAACCCGTTGTAGCGTCACACGTCAAGTAGCACTTGGTACCCCATGGATGGGGCTTGGTACGAAGGTATTGCCGCATGGGGTTGTACTTGCTCTTCATGGGTATCATACCTTCATCAAAGGCAATGCGCTGTCCAACACTCATGCCTAGCTTGAACATCTTATTGATTGTATCGGCAATGGGCTTGATCTTCCAAGTCTTGTATTGCTTTGCAGCGGCGTCGTTGTTGTTGCTAAAGTGCATGAACCGCACAATTTCTTCGAAGCGTTTTCTTGACATGAAACGTCCGAAGGTGCCTTTTGGTACCGTGCCCTGAGCATCGACTGCCCAGTGTTTTGCTAGCTTCTCGCGATGCGGGCATAATGTTCTTGCACATAGTAGACCAATGAATTGCACCAGTTCATGCGGCTGGATAGGCTTGAATGCGTCTAGCTCCTTCTTCACTTGTTGCAGAGTCTTCATTTTGTAGTCGGGGCGTCTCTCCTTCATGCGGCGCTGGCGAATCATGATCGATTCAATAGCTTGGGACCGGAACTGGCGCTGATAGCGATTGGACTCCTTTGCTATGGATATCCGGGGAGAAAGAGGAAGAAGAGTCCTTCCATATTACACCCGAGTGCTTGCGCGATCTCAGTTGGAGCTGCTGTGCAGTTGGTCAGACTTGCCGAAGGCAAATCGAGAGCGCTGCCTGCATTCAGCACACAGTTTTCAAAGTTAGCGGATCATACAGGATAGTACAAAGAGTTTGATGAATGCAAACCTGTACCGTACAGGATTATACTTACTTTCGGCTTCGAAGTATGTTGTCCAGCCCGTCTTCGCATGCTCGCTCAGGTCCTCCTTGCTCATTCTGTCAAAGGGCGTACCCACCGACAAATCCACCGCATCTTCTTCATCACTTGTTTCCTCGGGATCACTAGCATCACCTGCAGAACTCTCGCTGGCCGCCTCCGCGTCAGAATAGTCGCCATCCTCCAATACAAAGTCGTCTTCGTCTCCAGACTCCATTCTGTCGTCACCCGTCGATAAATCCACCAGATTTGTCCTTGCGGCTACATGAGTCGGTCTCGGTGGCGTCGATGACGTTGGTTCAATTGTCGGAGCGGTGGACTTCCTGGCTCGTTTTTTTTGTAGATGCTGATGATTGCTTGGCCTGAGCCTTAGCCGGTGTCGTGGATGGGGTCGTGGCCGGTGACTTGGGCGGCGTCACTGATGGAGTATTGGTTGGAGCCTTGGGCGGCGGCGTGGATGGGGTCTTGCCAGGTGACTTGGGCGGCGCCTGGCCTGAGGCCGCCGTACGCGATTTGCACGACGTCTTAGCTGGGGCTTTGCGTGGAGGTTTGGCTAGTGCCTTAGCCTGAGACTTGGTCTGAGCCTCCGCTGGTTTGGCCCGGGAGGTTGACTGAGCCTTGGTCGGAGGTTTTGTAGTTGATGCAGCAGGTTCCATGTTCAGTTGCTTCTCAACAGGCGCCGATCATATGCGGATCGCTTAGCAGGAGGAACCTCATCATACAAATTTTTTGAATATTAGCCACTAGATTGTAGGTCATAACCATTCAATCGATATACCTTCCACGGGTAAATGCTTCCATACTTCATCTGGCCCATCGAAGTAGTCGACAAGATGCGTAGCGTTTGGTCTTCTTGACCAGCCTTCTGGCGTGAAGAATCGGTTTTGGCTGGATAGCCCTTTAGGTCGCTCGAATTGCCATCCTAACCTTTTTAGCTTCGTCCAGAGCTTGCCCCAAGCTATTGGCCGGATGTGCTTCCGCTTTGGCATGAGGCCGTTCTTGCTTATGTCCGTCCGATTCGCAAATGGCGCGAAATTTGCGCGCCGCTCGCTCTCCCTAAATCTCGAAAAAGTCGTAGCCACGAATTATTGCCCCGAGGTTAGCAACGTGATTCTAAAACTTTATAATTCAGTGGACACTTAAAGTTTGTATGGAAACACTTACTTTTTGTAATGAGGAAAATGGCCTTTTTGTTATCCTGTAGAATACAGGATACGAAAATTTATATCCTGTAGAATACAGGCGGCGGGGCTAGAGGGGTTAAAGGCAAATGCCGAAGTGAGTAGATTAAAGTCAATTAAATCTGTCCTCTAAACTTCAGTGCTCCTGGCCATCCACCAGATTAACCGGCTAGGGACCGATCCATTTTGAAACGTCACGCCGGTTAGCCAAACCGTGCAGAGTCGGTGCATATCAACAATAGTATAGTGAAGGAAGGTGGCTCGCGATAGGGTTAAAAAATGTCTCCGACGTGCTGACCCTTTCGTTGGACTTCGTATTTCATTCCTATTTCTCCGGCGTGATGCGTGATAAGTTTAATGCGATAATGGCAGTCTTCGTGAGATCGGCACTCGTATTCTTTTCCAATACAAAACATATGTACACAAATATATTGAGCTGGTGAAGTATCAGCTCAGCATCTTCCTTTGAGTTCTAGTAGCTCAAACTTGTGTAAGTAGCCATCGTGCGGTCCAAATCATTGGACAGAGCGGGAAGCCAACCGGATTACCGGAGTCCTCATACTCAAGCGAAGAGTCGGAATCCTGGCCGTCGTCTTGTCCAGTGCTGGTGTACTGAGACCTTAAATTTCATCAGTAGAAGTAGGCATAGTGCTACCACGATATCCCCGTTATCTTCAGTAGATGAGGCTACTTCGTGGGACGCTTTTCTTAAATTGCATAGTACTGCTGTTAAGGTGCATGGTTTTTATCTGCATCACATACATTTTGATGCGGGTACAACTCATGTATCTTAGCACCATTGTTTTCATCGGGGCCATTGCAACTCTAGCAAACGAAAAATATGAGAACTTGACATCTATGCGCTGAAACGCTGCTTTAATACAAGTCAAGTTTACATCATTGTTACTGGACTGCGTGGACCACGGTCGAGGATCTCCACCAAAACCTAGCAGAGATGGTGGAGATAAGAAAGACGAGTGCCAAGATGGCACAGTTGCCGATAGTAAATTCTAGAGTATGCCCTTTAGGAGAATGCATTGGTGAAGAAAAGTGTTCTTCATGATGATGTTGCACGGCACGCATTCCTAGAAACAATACCCACCATGCTACAAGCTGTAGAAAAATCATGAATGCGTCGTTGCTACCGAACTTATTGTGAGGAGAACCGAATGAGCCGATAATTATTCACCCCTTGGGTTATATATCTTCAAAAGAGATATTTGCTTCACCCAGCTTTCTTCAAACAACACTCACTGGGTGACTGGGTTTCGATGCTACCTGTGGCCGCCACAGACATTATCCTGTGTTTTTGTGATGTCCACAGCATATTGGTTAAACGATCTAATTTTGGTACGAAGTGCATTTATCTACAGCACGAATTGGGTCAAAGACTTAATTGCCACCACATTTTCCCGTGATATAAGAAATGAAAGAGGAGATGTTTGTAGAGGACTAAAGAAAATGTTCTTTCGACACAAATCTAATAATAATAATAATAATAATAATAATGAATCACATAAAAAGTTAGAGTTTTCTTAAAGTCGAGTACCGTCCCTCTCTGGATTAAAATCTAGAGAATTAGAAAAAGACACGTGGACGGCTTCAAAAACACCGGTGCAGTAAAAGATGACTGCATTAAATTTCGGCTGTCTCGAATTATTTGAAGTGTGCATGGTTGCTATACGATGTCATAGCATGACACTCTTAACCGGCACCAGCTAGCTAGGGCCAACGTTTTTATCGTACCATTTTTTGAATCTGTTGAAAAATACGCTAGCGGAAGCCTTATCGAGATGCTTGGTCCTTAGGCTTCTCGGCGTCTCTCCGGATTTATAGAGAGCCGTAAACAGTTTATCTTCGTATCGCAACACCGTCTTGGACTGAGTGCGAGGAGAAAATCCAAGTTTGAATCCATAAAGTACCATCTTCACGTATTCCGCAGACTTTGAGATAGAAAACGCCCGCTCTTCGTCAGACGTGTTGGGCTCTTTTGTGACCTCATTGTTGTAGTCACCTCGCAAGCTTCTTTTTTCATCGGCGTTGTACTCAGTCGACAGAAAGCGAATCTTGGATGTGGAAGCGTAATTCACGGCGGTGTTGAGATTGGATGAAACTGCCCCAGTGGTTGCTAGAAGCACGACCAGGTTCAAAAGCACGGTCAACAGGAGCGAACGCATTGCCGGAAAGAAATGAATTCACAAATGAGCTCTTAGCGGACATGTCGTAGCCTTAAGTAAAGGAGCAGATGTGTCGTAGCCAGTCCTCCTACTGATCCACCATCTCAGGATGAGGCGACCTGCAACTTGCAGTTGCTCCCCACTTTCAGTCTGCAAGTGGCCACCAAAATCAAAAAGTTTTAGATCAGGATATATTAATAAACTATTGGTAAAGCTGGTCTTACCGTTGATACATCATCTTATTATTGTACTCGTCACAAGTCCTTGGACCAAAATGTAGCCATCTGTTATGAAGATTCAGCATCCCAAATCCTATAGCAACAGCTAGATATAAGGGGTAAAATCGGGCGTAGATTTCAAAAATGGGGTCAGAATTAGCTGATTCGCAGTCGTTTTTGCGCTACAAGACTATTTTTAAGATGCCCCAGATTTACGGGAAACGGGTTGCCTTTGAGGCGGTCATTTGATTGGGCAATTTCGAAAACCACATGGATTTGCGCAAGAAAGTACAAGAAAGTACGCAACTGAACAGCAGCATATCCGATTACAATTGTAACGATTTGAGTGCAAGGAAAAAACAAATATTTATTCAAACAGGCACCTTATCCTTCGCTCTGCTGGGTCGTAATCACGCTTCCTAAGCGAACGGCCGTGTGCGCAGCTTGTTGTAGGTTCGTTGTCACTGGAGCCCCTTTGCTTAATCTTGAAAACGCCAAAGACGCCTGCAACTAGCATCCAGTACACCACTAGAAACTTGACTAGAGCCTTGTATTTACCCGGTGTCTGTGATGAATGAGAGACATTCGATATCCCAACGTCCCTCTCTTCTTCATGTTGATTTTGCGCTCCCCTGAGACGGCGATTCTTGTTTACGATAAGTTTAACGTTTGACGCCGGCGCGCTGTTGACGAGAAGAGAATTCTCGGCGTCTGTGAAATATATACAGCTCCAGAGGAAACCCCCCATGAACAGTACCAGAGTGGGCTTGAATCGCATTATTGATGCTACTGGACGCGATTAATAGCGAGGAAGTTTCTTGTTGAATGCTCATTCGGAACGAGTCGTTCCATACGGTACTACAGTTTCCTATTAGGTAATCGACTGCATGTTCTTTTTGATTACGACACGACAGCACGAATCCCACAATTTACAACAGCACAGCATGAAAAATGTTCTTGCAACTCCGGATATTTTTGATAAAGGCGGCTGCACTGCAGCAGCGCAGAGGGACGGGGTGAAATCGAGAACAAATTAAAACGGAAAAAAAAAACAAGCTAGCCTGACCAAGTGATGCGAGCAGATGCGTCTCGCAGTCGCAGCAAGCCCGCGCGGCGCGTTACTTGCGAAGGTTGGCCCGACGCCGAGCTTTCCCAGCGAGCCAAGCATTGCACTCTCCAGGACGGGAAATCTTTTTACTGTGACTGTCTTTACGACGGCAAGCGGAGCAAATTCTAAAAAGTTGAAATGACATCCGTCCTCCGTGTCTTTACATTGTGATGGTGATGAGCAATACCGGTAATCTTGGATTAACAGAAAATATAATATAATCGTTTATTCTCATTTTGGGCGCAGCAGCAGCACGAAGCATGATTACGACCCAGCAGAGCGAAGGATAAGGTGCCTGTTTAAATAAATTTTTGTTTTTTCCTTGCACTCAAATCGTTACAATTGTAATCGGATTTGCTGCTGTTCAGTTGCGTACTTTCTTGTACTTTCTTGCGCAAATCCATGTGGTTTTCGAAATTGCCCAATCAAATGACCGCCTCAAAGGCAACCCGTTTCCCGTAAATCTGGGGCATCTTAAAAATAGTCTTGTAGCGCAAAAACGACTGCGAATCAGCTAATTCTGACCCCATTTTTGAAATCTACGCCCGATTTTACCCCTTATATCTAGCTGTTGCTATAGGATTTGGGATGCTGAATCTTCATAACAGATGGCTACATTTTGGTCCAAGGACTTGTGACGAGTACAATAATAAGATGATGTAACGACGGTAAGACCAGCTTTACCAATAGTTTATTAATATATC
>NW_003303457.1:51456-55942 GCF_000142945.1 Phytophthora infestans T30-4 | reverse complement strand
ATACATGAGTTGTCCCCCGCCTCACAATGCATGTGATGCAGATAAAAACCATGCACCTTAACCGCAGTACTATCCAATTTAAGAAACGCGTCCCACGAAGTCGCCTCATCTACTGAAGATAACGGGGATATCGTGGTAGCACTATGCCTACTTCTACTGATGAAATTTAAGGTCTCAGTACACCAGCACTGGACAAGACGACGGCCAGGATTCCGACTCTTCGCTTGAGTATGAGGACTCTGGTAATCCGGTTGGCTTCCCGCTCTGTCCAATGATTTGGACCGCACGATGGCTACTTACACAAGTCTGAGCTACTACACCTTTGCCAGTCCAAATCGGCGACAGTGTAAAGCAAAGTGGAACGTCCCGTAATTAAAAATTTTTCATTTTTGAAAATTTTTTTTTTAGAAAAATGATTCTAAGAAGTAAATCACGAGGAGCGTGAAATTTATGCAGAATATGTTTGTGATATGGGCAACCATATTCACAGTAGGGTGTGAAAATTGAAGAATGAGTGCGCTTTGGTTTTGTCGGACATTTCTCAGCTACTGTATTGCATGGCCGAACTACCTTTTGTAATGAGAGATTTTGCTGTACTCATGTCAAAGCATGGTGAAGTCATGAAAACGTAGAAACATGGAATCCTATTTGTTTTGGACTTAGAAAGTATGTCTACTCGGCTAGCTTCTTTTTGCCGTTGCTTTCGTCGCTGAACTCCATGATGATACGCAGGATATCCCATCGACGGCGTAACAATCCATTCGGCCTTGTAATTGCCGCCTGCTCCCTTCTAGAATCGGCGTCAGATGTACAAGCAGATGAATACCCCGCATTTATTACCGTCTTTCTGGATGGGGTTATCCACGGCCGTGATGCTAAAAGTATTCTAAAGGTTTTTCTTTACGATCTCATCTGCCAGCTCTGCAAGCAAGTAGTTGTTAGCGCGCTTGTCCATACTATCATAGCAGCACACAGCCTGCGTAGATCCATCCACCACGAGGCCGGTCCGACATTGCGTGTCTACGAACGACCATTGTAACACTTGCCACTTGCGGCCGTTGCGTCTTCAGCACGAAACGCTTGTTGAGAACTTAAATCCTTCTCTCAGACATAGTCATCGTCAAAACATGGTCCTTTCGTACTGCACAGCATAGTAAGTGCATGTTGTGGGGGAGAAGGGAGAGAGCGTATTTAAACTGTCGTGGACAGGTCAGTGGGCTTAGTTGCGTTGAGAGAGCGAAACGTTGAATGGGGAGCAGCGAACATCTCGCGACGCGCGGCAGAAAATTGAGTAGCCACAAATCAGTAAATAAAAATATGTTTTTTTAATTTACAAACATGACCAATCATAGTTAAAACCTACGAAAAACAGACTTAGAAAACACGGACTGGAACTTTTGCGTATTTTGCCGATCGCGATGGAAAACGGCAAACGCTTGCTGTTGTTCGAAGTCGATAGAGCGAAATCAAGGTACTTGATCTTGTTCTCTGGATAGCCTCGTCCACCTCATTCGTCTCATAAACCTGCGGCGTGTGACGCTAGCTTAATGCGCCCAGCAGTACCAACCCAACACACCAACCTTGCCGTCACTCTCTCAATTGTCCCGGACTCCATGGCAGAGACTATTGACACAAGGGGGGAATGGGTGTCACGAGACTGCAAATATCCAAACCTGGAGGTCTTGGCGGGGATTTTTTAACCCTCCTATACTCAAACCCAGACCTTCCTCGGCATGAACCCTATACGGCCGAGCGAGGCTTAGCCATGCTTGGTCTTGGGTTTAAGCCGCGCGCTTCACACACGCACGCATGGATTCGTGTTGCCGAGCGAGTCCTCCTCTCTATTTCGTACTTTATTGGGAAAATGTGTCGCCTTACAAATCCCAAGTACCGATACAAAACTCCCCTTGTGTCAATTGTCACTCTCCGGAATCCATCACTTTCACTGTTGTTTAGTAATACTTCAGCTAGTCGAAAGTTAGCCACAAATGATTGGTAAATAAATGTCAATTCCGCAATCTACTAAATCGTTTTAACCAATATTAGGATGGTATTTAATAATATCGTTTTGTCTCAAAAGAAAAAAAATTGGTAATCTTTTTCATTAACTGGTCTACCAGATGATATTATCGCTGTATTAACCCTATCGTGGTACGAGGTAGCAAATTGCTGCCTTCAATCGCTTTGTCGAAAGTTGGAACTCAAAGAGACCCTTAAAAAGAAGCAAAATGCTACGTTGTTTACTTTTAGCCAATCATTTGCAGGTGTGTCGAGGCTAGGAATAGTACGAAAGGGAAAGTGCGCGCGACTAGTGAAATGATAATGAGAATTTTGCCGGAAAACGTACTTTTCTCACCCCTACTAACGTCGTTTTTGCTTTAGGATGCTAAGTTTGATAATAAATCCGGCGTGCACATCTCGATACCTATCATTTATCGTGTGGAGGACGGGCGCCCGACGAAGGCATCTACTTAGCAAAATACAGCCATACATACTGAAACTTCGACATATTCATAGATACATTGTTCTCGCCGCTATGCGAACAAACTTTGTCAACGGGGAGGACAAACAGCTTCTATCCCTCGCCTATGAGTGTGAGGCTGCGGGGAGGCGCATTTCATGGAAAGACCGCGCGAGCAGGATGCGGAGGAAACGTCACCCTGGTGAACTGGAGCAGAGGCTACGAGCGTTGAAGCGCACCTACGGGAAAGACATTGCGCGATTTCCACGGTGTTTACGACCCAGAGCGGCGATTGAAGACACCCAGTCCGTTAAGCCTTCTATATGTACTCCCCTACTTGCTAGTCAAGCTGAAATGGCCATCCAAGACATCTACAGTAGTGTTTCTGCAGCCGACATTCGCCAAGAAGCTGGAAAGACGGACGAGAATGCTGGTGAAATGCTGCCCGCGGCAGTCACAAGTATCTTACAGATGATAGGAGAGGTGCGGCAGGAAGACGTGTTTCTCGATGTGGGGGCGGGACTTGGCCATGTTGTCGCGCAGGTTGCTCTTCAGACAAACGCTCATCGTTGTCTAGGCATCGAGAAACGGCATGACGTTGTTAGCGCTGGAGCGAGATGCGTACAGTCGCATGCGTCTCTGTTTGGTCATCTACGGAAAGTACTAGTTTTCACTGGAGATGTACTTGACACTCCACTTTCGACACGCGCGCCATTTAAAGCAGCAACACTTATTTTCTTGAATGATTTTTATTCACTGAACAGGCAAAGGTTGTTGTCCAAGAAGAGCTCAGTGGTATGCCGAATGCACGAGTAATAGTGTCGACGTCGTTGTATTGTCTTCGTCACAGAGATTCTTGCCGGAATTTATTTTGTGCAAGATGGAAGCGAGCTGGGAACTACGTATGGTCATTGTAGCTGGGAGTCTCAGCGAGTTCCATTTTACCTATATGGCACCTCTAATGTTGGAGAGCTGCCGGAGGCCTAAATATGAAAACACGATGCCGGGAAAAACTAGAACCGCCGACACTCTTTCAGAGGGTGGTCATATTTCGGGGGTACACTTAGCACGATTTTTATGTTCAGGAGATTCTGGCTCACCACCGGACACGAGATCGCTGCAGCCTTCAGTAGCTCAGCCAAGGGACTCGAGTCGAACACTTTGTCGCTGTGGAAATATTCCTCGAATGAATCAATGCATGTGGCCAATTTCTGTAGCTCCAGTGACGCGTCCGTCTTGGCTGCAGCCTGGTTCAGACTGCTCTTCCACTCCGCGTACTCGACAGTAGCCAATTTCTTGTCTGCCGCAGCACTTGTAAACGGTTGAAAGAACTCGTCGCTATTGACAGGTGGTGACGGGTTTTGGATGTGCAAAGTCTGGCCCAAAGCCTCGGCCAGACGCACAGCGGAGAAGTGAACAAGGGCACGAGCTGCGTAATCCACTGGGGTCATATCGAAGTACCTATCGGAACGAGCAGGCACAGCACCGAGTTCGGCACAACCCTTAAGTAGCAGGTAGATGAAGTCACTGGCTTTCCACTGGCCGGTGAGAGACGACGGAGCCATGTTTTTTCCTGGACGTAAAATGGATACAGGGAGCCCACGGTGAGCAGCTTCGTGACACATTTGCCCAGCCACTTACTTGCTCTGTGCAGAAGGGAACAATGGCACGAGCTGCGTAATCCACTGGGGTCATATCGAAGTACCAATCGGAACGCGCAGGCACAGCACCGAGTTCGGCATAACCCTTAAGTAGCAGGTAGATGAAGTCACTGGCTTTCCACTGGCCGGTGAGAGACGACGGAGCCATGTCGCCTGGACGTAAAATGGATACAGGGAGCCCACGGTGATCAGCTTCGTGACACATTTGCTTAGCCACTTACTTGCTCTGTGTAGAAGTGAACAATGGCACGAGCTGCGTAATCCACTGGGGTCATATCGAAGTACTAATCGGAACGCGCAGGCACAGCACCGAGTTCGGCACAACCCTTAAGTAGCAGGTAGATGAAGTCACTGGCTTCCACTG
>NW_003303457.1:49506-50771 GCF_000142945.1 Phytophthora infestans T30-4 | reverse complement strand
GAAAATTGGGGCCAGTACCACCTTGAAGCGATACACACCGCTCGGTGAGAATTTATGCCACCGCGCTTCCCAGAGTGGAAATTGTTTGGGCCCCCATTAACCAAGCGCAACCTTTTTTAGAGCGCTTCTTAAATACGATTCCATCGCCTCCGTCTTCGTCTCCAGCACCGACCAAGCAGAAAAACGACGCTTGTCAAATACTTGAGCAGAGCGTGAAGAAGATGCACACCGAGAAACCCTGTTGCACCAGTCAAAGAAAAGATTCCGAGGCGGAAGACTCACCATTTCCACGCGGGTAACGATTGTAACCAGCTTTGCGCGTTGGCAGCGGGGTAAATGGACGCGTCCGAATTTATGTTCTCTGGTATTCTGACGGCGTTTGGTGTTGACATGCTCACTGCACGACACGGGAGACCGTGGAAATTGCGGTCCTCCACCGCAGCGTACACACGTCGCAGATTATCTAATTGTCGACGGCAGCTCTTGAGTGTGCGGCCGGAGCTCTCCGCTACATCGTCCAGGTCCTTTTCCAGCCGTCCTGAGAGGTTTTTGCCCAGCAGCCAACGATCCACGTCCGAGTCACGCGTGTAGTAGCGTTCCACCATGTAATACTGCTGGACTGGGGGATTTGGAACAACAATTGAGAACGAAACAGACTCGGCTGCGATAGATAATGCTACACTTCATCATAGCGGCGATATTGGTCCACTGTGTCTCGCCATAATAGCTCTCGCAGTTTGGCGGCCGCATCTCCACCTAGGTACGGCATGGACACAGCTGATGAAAGACGCAGGCGAGCTGCCAATGCGTCACTTGCGTTGTGACCTTCGCGCCAACCGCGCGAATACGTGTGCGGAGTGGTAATCGGTGAGGTTGTTGGGGCTTGGACTGGAGTGTCAGAATAGTGAAGACACGATATATACACGGAACGATATATGTTCCGAATTTGCCCCAAAAATGGTGTAATGCATTCAGTATAGCTAAGTCAAAACAATAGGAACTTTTCATTCTGCAATTTGCCACACACTGCGATAGTCTCGTCAGGATAGTGAAGGCAAGATATATACACGGAACGATATATGATCTGACAATAGGAACTTTCCATGCCACACAGCTGAGATAGTCTAGTCAGAATAGTGAAGGCAAGATATATACACGGAACGATATATGTTCTGACAATAGGAACTTATCATGCCACACAGCTGAGATAGTCTAGTCAGAATAGTGAAGTCAAGATATGTACACGGAACGATGTATGATCGGGT
>NW_003303457.1:22846-25505 GCF_000142945.1 Phytophthora infestans T30-4 | reverse complement strand
CCAGCCCTTTGGAGTTCGGAACCGATGATTTAAAGATGGAAGGTTTCCGTTTTAAGGATTCCACGTGCCGCGAAAGGCCCCAAAGGACTTGTTTTGGTCTCCTCCGACAAGGCGTGTGAGCTGAGGCGTGGGTGCTTTTGGCACTACCGAAGCTTCACCGTACTTTCAGACTCGTATTTGGTTACGCCACGTTCGGAGAGCCGTATGCAACGTATTTACGCCAAGTAACGAGGGTTCGTTCGGTCGCCGAGGCGGTGCGCGAGCTCCCAAAGGTGGTGCCGGACGTCGTCAAGTCGACAGCGATGGTTCGTCCAGTGACGATGACATTTTGGTGCGTACATTCGACGAGGAAGATCCTCAACTCGAGTTGATGCGTCAGATGAATGAGCTAGCGACGCTGAACGACGTGGACCCAACACCGAGGATTGAAATGGCTTCGCACCGACCGCTGGATCGCATCACGCCGTTCTCAGGCTCTCGCAGCAAGAGCGAGAACTGTATGTAATGGCTCCGTGGGTTCGTCTATGAAATGACTGGAACCCACACAGATGCTGATAAATGGTGCATTCCATTTGAGCTAAGTCTCCGGGACGGAGCCATTCATTGGTTCCGTCAACTTCCGAAGAAGACGAAGCGCAAGTGGAATCTGCTGAGCGACGCGTTCATCCGCTACTACTACTCGCAGTTCACGCAGACGGCACTGTCGCGTTACTACTCCGCCAAGCGGGAACGTAATGAACATCTGTGCGACTACATAAACAGGCTGAATGGCTATGCTCGGACCGCCCGCCTACAGTGGTCGCGACGCGAAAGAACACATACAGCAGTTCCTGGCAACATGCGATGATGACAAGCTGGCGGAGAGTCTCTACCACGCTCGAGTCGCCGACATTCACGAGCTCGAAGAGATCATCGAAGATGTTCTCAAGGGCAAGGAGAGGATGGCCAAGCGTGACAGTGAGTACCGATACTCCAAGAGTCGTGATACGCGACGCGACGATGCATTCGCCCGCAACAACCGGCGTGATGACCGCCGCCGCGATGACAACCGCAACAAACCAAGAGTGACACTCATCGAAGTCACGGTGGACGACCTACTAGCAGAATTAGAAGGTCGTGAAGCTGCTCAGGGAGGCACCGAGTATTCAAACGAAGATCCGAACGCTTACGACGATGTCCAAGATGAGTACAACGACTTTCAGCCTGATAATACGGACGGTGATTTCTCATTGGACGAAAACGACCGATACCTCGCCGCTGCTAGCGAAAATGAGCGCCGTGCAGCTGCTGAAGGCACCTACGCACGTTCAGACAATCGTCAGCCACGTAGAAACATGCCTGATCGCGATAATGGCTTCAATCAAGATCGCCGAGGTGGTGACCGTGGGTTCAATCAGGACCAACGCGGTCGACGTGACTTCAACCGCGACAACCGACGCCCACAGTACGGACCATGCGCGGTGTGCGGTGGCATGAGTCACTCCGCCCACTACTGCAACAAGCGATGCAAGTTCTGCAAGCAGCTCCACGATGCTGGACAATGCGAACTTTTCCGCAACTTCCAAGACCTTGCCAAATTCGTGCGCACTAAAGGCACGAAGGAGGAACTCCCGCCAGAGCTCAAGGCCGTCGTTTAAGAACGTCATTTAAACTAGGCAGCCCGCCAACTACAACTGGGTTGGTCCCTATCGGGCTGCCACAGTTAACCGAGCCTTCAATGGAAGCAGAGTGTATCTTTGCTTTCATGGGACAGAGTGAATGGCCTGATAATTACGTAACAAGTGTGAACGCGACGGAAAATGAAAAGGAGAGGAGTAGAATCCTCGGTGGAGGTGTTGGAGAGATAGTGGAGTGTGCTGATGCTGATGAGGGCACCAGCGAGGGTTCGCTCGGCTTGGTGTCGAGTGCAGTGCGAGACGAGCCCAAGGGTCACTCCAAGATGATGAAGTTGAACCCTGGCGAGAGACAGGGGTGGTGGTCGGCCAAGAAATTCGACCGACGGATCAGAACGAGAGCTCTGGTGCAAGGGGCTGTGAACGACCAGCGAACGAGGATCCTCCTCGACACAGGAGCGAATGTTAGTGTGATCACTGACGCCTTTGCCAAGAAGTTGCGACTCCGAGATGTACCTGATCACGGACGCCGCATTGACATCCAAGGAATTAACGAAGGCAAGGTGTCTACGACGCGACGAGCGTGCGTCAAGATTACGCTCGGATGGGAGATGGTGTACGAGTTTGAGATGTGGGTAATGGCGCATAGTGCAGGCGTCGACGTGGTACTCGGGACCGACTTTATGATCCCAGCTGGGATCCGGTTGGACCTGTTTCACGGCGCGGCGCAATTACCGCACGAAGTCCAAATCCCGCTGATAAAGACCAAGAACATGATCGATAGCGAAGAATACGGCTCCCATGTTAACGCCGGGCCACCCGAGCGTTTGGACATTTAAGCGCGCGAGTGGCGAGAATACCGACTAGCGAAGCGCCACGTCGGTCTGGAGGAACACGTACTGTGGGTCCGTCGAACGAACAAGCTAATCCCGTCAGTGACGAGGTTTCGACGTGGACGGCCTCAGAGCATTCGATTGACCAACGTGTCTGATCGAACTGTGTACCTACCAGCACACGACTCGATCGCGATGTGGATCCAGATGGAA
>NW_003303457.1:20066-22746 GCF_000142945.1 Phytophthora infestans T30-4 | reverse complement strand
GTCTTCGCCCAAAAATATGCGTTTAAAGAGTCGTGCTTAGTCTCGTGTCTATATTCTACGCACGATATTGCTGGAGCTACGCATACGGACCGCCTAAGCGAGACTACATATAGGGGGTGCATGGCGTGTGGGTCCTCGACCGCGTCTCAGATCAGCGAAAAGAAATCTTTAGAGGGATGCGGGGGGGGACTTCGCTCTTAATATGGTCTGAGAAGCGTCGGGGCTTAGCCCGTGTCGATAATCTACGGCCGTTATGCATAGGGACCCGTTAGCGAGGCTACATAATGAGTTGCAAAGCGTGTGGGGGCTTGCTTGCGTCTCAAATCAACGATAAGCCAGCTTTCATCGATCCGTCGGGGGATCGGTCCTAATATGGCTCTGAAGCGTCGGGGCTTAGCCCGTGTCTATATTCTACGGACGCACCGCGGACGCTTTGCATACGGACCCGTTAGCGAGGCTACATAATGAGGTGCATCGCGTGTGGTAGCTTGCCTATGCATACGGACCCGTTAGCGAGGCTACATAATGAGGTGCATAGCGTGTGGGGGCTTGCCTGCGTCTCGAATCAACGATAAGACAACTTTCATCGATCCGTCGGGGGCGTCGGCCAAAATATGGCTCTAAAGCGTCGGGCTTAGACCGTGTCTATATTCTACGGACGCACTGCTGGAGCTATGCATACGGACCCGTTAGCGAGGCTACATGGGGAGGTGCATAGCGTGTGGGAGCTTGCCTGCGTCTCAAATCAGCGATAAGACAACTTTCATTTATCCGTCGGGGGCGTCGGTCCTAATATGGCTCTGAAGCGTCGGGGCTTAGGCCGTGTCTATAATCTACGGACGCTATGCATACGGACCCGTTAGCGAGGCTACATAATGAGGTGCAAAGCGTGTGGGGGCTTGCCTGCGTCTCAAATCAACGATAAGACAGCTTTCATCGATCCGTCGGGGGATCGGTCCTAATATGGCTCTGAAGCGTCGGGGCTTAGGCCGTGTCTATATTCTACGGACGCACCGCGGACGCTTTGCATACGGACCCGTTAGCGAGGCTACATAATGAGGTGCATCGCGTGTGGTAGCTTGCCTGCGTCTCAAATCAATGATCGGACAGCTTTCATTGATCCGTCGTGGGCGTTGGTCCTAATATGGCTTTGAAGCGTCGGGGCTTAGGCCGTGTCTATACTCTACGGACGCATTACGGATACTACGCATACGGCCCTGTTAGCGAGGCTACATAATGAGGTGCATAGCGTGTGGGGGCTTGCCTGCGTCTCAAATCAGCGATACGACTACTTTCATTGATCCGTCGGGGGCGTCGGCCCAAATATGGCTCTGAAGCGTCGGGGCTTAGACCGTGTCTATATTCTACGGACGCATTACGGACGCTACGCATACGGACCTCTTAGCGAGGCTACATAATGAGGTGCATAGCGTGTGGGGGCTTGCCTGCGTCTCAAATCAACGATACGACTACTTTCATTGATCCGTCGGGGGCGTCGGTCCTAATATGGCTCTGAAGCGTCGGGGCTTAGACCGTGTCTATATTCTACGGACGCATTACGGACGCTACGCATATGGACTCGCTAGCGAGGCTACGTGGGGAGGTGCATAGCGTGTGGGGGGCATGCCTGCGTCTCAAATCAACGATAAGACAGCTTTCATCGATCCGTCGGGGGCGTCGGCCAAAATATGGCTCTGAAGCGTCGGGGCTTAGGCCGTGTCTATATTCTACGCACGCATTATAGCCGCTATGCATACGGACCCGTTAGCGAGGCTACATAATGAGGTGCATAGCGTGTGGGGGCTTGCCTGCGTCTCAAATCAACGATACGACTACTTTCATCGATCCGTCGGGGGCGTCGGTCCTAATATGGCTCTGAAGCGTCGGGGCTTAGGCCGTGTCTATATTCTACGGACGCACTGCGGACGCTATGCATACGGACCCGTTAGCGAGGCTACATAATGAGGTGCATCGCGTGTGGGGGCTTGCCTGCGTCTCAAATCAACGATAAGACAGCTTTCATTGATCCGTCGGGGGCGTCGGTCCTAACATGGCTCTGAAGCGTCGGGGCTTAGGCCGTGTCTATATTCTACGGACCCACCGCGGACGCTTTGCATACGGACCCGTTGGCGAGGCTACATAATGAGGTGCATCGCGTGTGGGGGTCGGTCTGGCTTCTCATTTTACATGGTTTGGGCGACAGTCTTACTCTATTATCCCCTGCGGGGGGCTGCGGCCATAATATAGGTTCTGGAAGACCTGCGGGTTCTGAGGCGCTTTATATATTTTTTTAGCGGAAACCCCTCGGCGGACCTCTAACAGATTAGCGAACCCTTTTGAGCGAGAACTACCGGGGGGAGGACCCCTGGCGGGAGGGGCATCGCGTGTGGGGGCTTGCCTGCGTCTCAAATCAGCGATAAGACAACTTTCATCGATCCGTCGGAGCGTCGGTCCTAATATGGCTCTGAAGCGTCGGGGCTTAGGCCGTGTCTATACTCTACGGACGCACTGCGGACGCTATGCATACGGACCCGTTAGCGAGGCTACATAATGAGGTACAAAGCGTGTGGGGGCTTGCCTGCGTCTCAAATCAACGATAAGACAGCTTTCATTGATCCGTCGGGGGCGTCGGGCCTAATATGGCTCTGAAGCGTCGGGGCTGAGGCCGTGTCTATACTCT
>NW_003303457.1:16202-19294 GCF_000142945.1 Phytophthora infestans T30-4 | reverse complement strand
GATCCGTAGGGGGCTCTCGACACAAATGTGTCTTGAAAGCTTCGGGCCTAAAGGCCGTTCTCTATTATTCACGGGCACTCTTCGCGACCGCTACGCATAGGGCCCTGTAGGCGAGGCACAATAAGTGAGGTGCACATAGCGTGGAGGGCTTGCCCTGCGTCTCAAATCAACGATACGACTACTTTCATCGATCCGTCGGGGGCGTCGGCCAAAATATGGCTCTGAAGCGTCGGGGCTTAGGCCGTGTCTATATTCTACGGACGCATTACGGACGCTACGCATACGGACGTGTTAGCGAGGCTACATAATGAGGTGCATAGCGTGTGGGGGCTTGCCTGCGTCTCAAATCAACGATAAGACAGCTTTCATCGATCCGTCGGGGGCGTCGGCCCAAATATGGCTCTGAAGCGTCGGGGCTAAGGCCGTGTCTATATTCTACGGACGCATTACGGACGCTATGCATACGGACCGGTTAGCGAGGCGACATAATGAGGTGCATAGCGTGTGGGGCTTGCCTGCGTCTCAAATCAACTATACGACTACTTTCATTGATCCGTCGGGGGCGTCGGCCAAAATATGGCTCTGAAGCGTCGGGGCTTAGACCGTGTCTATATTCTACGGACGCATTACGGACGCTATGCATATGGACCCGTTAGCGAGACTACATAATGAGGTGCATAGCGTGTGGGGGCTTGCCTGCGTCTCAAATCAACGATACGACTACTTTCATTGATCCGTCGGGGGCGTCGGCCAAAATATGGCTCTGAAGCGTCGGGGCTTAGACCGTGTCTATATTCTACGGACGCATTACGGACGCTATGCATATGGACCCGTTAGCGAGGCTACATAATGAGATGCATAGCGTGTGGGGGGCTTGCTTGCGTCTCAAATCAACGATACGACTACTTTCATTGATCCGTCGGGGGCGTCGGCCAAAATATGGGCTCTGAAGCGTCGGGGCTTATACCGTGTCTATATTCTACGGACGCATTACGGACGCTACGCATACGGACCTGTTAGCGAGGCTACATGGGGAGGTGCATAGCGTGTGGGGGCTTGCCTGCGTCTCAAATCAACGATACGACAACTTTCATCGATCCGTCGGGGGCGTCGGTCAAAATATGGCTCTGAAGCGTCGGGGCTTAGACCGTGTCTATATTCTACGGACGCACGGCGGACGCTATGCATACGGACCCGTTAGCGAGGCTACATAATGAGGTGCATAGCGTGTGGGGGCTTGCCTGCGTCTCAAATCATCGATAAGACAGCTTTCATCGATCCGTCGGGGGCGTCGGTCCTAATATGGCTCTGAAGCGTCGGGGCTTAGGCCGTGTCTATATTCTACGGACGCATTACGGACGCTACGCATATGGACCCGTTAGCGAGGCTACATAATGAAAGGCATAGCGTGTGGGGGCATGCCTGCGTCTCAAATCAACGATACGACTACTTTCATTGATCCGTCGGGGGCGTCGGCCCAAATATGGCTCTGAAGCGTCGGGGCTTAGACCGTGTCTATATTCTACGGACGCATTACGGATGCTACGCATATGGACCCGTTAGCGAGGCTACATGGGGAGGTGCATAGCGTGTGGGGGCTTGCCTGCGTCTCAAATCAACGATAAGACAGCTTTCATCGATCCGTCGGGGGCGTCGGACCTAATATGGCTCTGAAGCGTCGGGGCTTAGGCCGTTTCTATATTCTACGGACGCATTACGGACGCTATGGATATGGACCCGTTAGCGAGGCTACATAATGAAATGCATAGCGTGTGGGGGCATGCCTGCGTCTCAAATCAACGATACGACTACTTTCATTGATCCGTTGGGGGCGTCGGCCAAAATATGGCTCTGAAGCGTCGGGGCTTAGACCGTGTCTATATTCTACGGACGCATTACGGACGCTATGCATATGGACCCGTTAGCGAGGCTACATAATGAGGTGCATAGCGTGTGGGGGCTTGCTTGCGTCTCAAATCAACGATACGACTACTTTCATTGATCCGTCGGGGGCGTCGGCCAAAATATGGCTCTGAAGCGTCGGGGCTTAGACCGTGTCTATATTCTACGGACGCATTACGGACGCTACGCATACGGACCTGTTAGCGAGGCTACATAATGAGGTGCATCGCGTGTGGGGGCTTGCCTGCGTCTCAAATCAACGATACGACTACTTTCATTGATCCGTCGGGGGCGTCGGCCAAAATATGGCTCTGAAGCGTCGGGGCTTAGACCGTGTCTATATTCTACGGACGCATTACGGACGCTACGCATACGGACCTGTTAGCGAGGCTACATAATGAGGTGCATAGCGTGTGGGGCTTGCCTCCGTCTCAAATCAACGATAAGACAGCTTTCATCGATCCGTCGGGGGCGTCGGCCCAAATATGGCTCTGAAGCGTCGGGGCTAAGGCCGTGTCTATATTCTACGGACGCATTACGGACGCTATGCATACGGACCTGTTAGCGAGGCTACATAATGACGTGCATAGCGTGTGGGGGCTTGCCTGCGTCTCAAATCAACGATACGACTACTTTCATTGATCCGTCGGGAGCGTCGGCCCAATATGGCTCTGAAGCGTCGGGGCTTAGGCCGTGTCTATATTGTACGGACGCACTGCGGACGCTATGCATACGGACCCGTTAGCGAGGCTACATAATGACGTGCATAGCGTGTGGGGGCTTGCCTGCGTCTCAAATCAACGATACGACTACTTTCATTGATCCGTCGGGGGCGTCGGCCCAAATATGGCTCTGAAGCGTCGGGGCTTAGACCGTGTCTATATTCTACGGACGCATTACGGACGCTACGCATACGGACCTGTTAGCGAGGCTACATGGGGAGGTGCATAGCGTGTGGTGGCTTGCCTGCGTCTCAAATCAACGATAAGACAGCTTTCATCGATCCGTCGGGGGCGTCGGCCAAAATATGGCTCTGGAGCGTCGGGGCTAAGGCCGTGTCTCTATTCTACGGACGTACTGCGGACAAAATGCATACGGACCCGTTAGCGAGGCTACATAATGAGGTGCATATCGTGTGGGGGCATGCCTGCGTCTCAAATCAACGATACGACTACTTGCATTAGAATCCC
>NW_003303457.1:9863-16102 GCF_000142945.1 Phytophthora infestans T30-4 | reverse complement strand
TAACGATGTTCTCACTCAGCAGTCCGCGGCGACGAAGCCCCCGTGTGCGTGTCTGAAGCGTCGTCGAGCAGGTGGACACGAGCGAGAACTGAGGCAACGCCATTGAGCGGTGGCCACAACATGCGAGTAGCTGGGCGAGCAGCATTCCCATTATCAGCTGGCGGTGGTGAGTGTAGTCCCGTTTCAGCACTCGGTTGAATTGCTCAACCGGGTTGTTGGTAGTGGCATACCCGGATGGCGTCAGAAAGCACTGCCAGTTTGCGAAGTTGCCTTCAAGCCATTGGGCCTTCACGTACATGGTGAAGGCAGCGAGATCCGCGTGTCCAGCCCACTCCTTCAACATAGCTGTGGTGTAGTGATTTCTCCGTAGTTGCGGATTATCACTCGTCGACAAAGACGTGACACCGCCAAGGATGTTCAAGCGACGAACCCTCGGTCAGGTGATGTACGGAGACGCCAAGGTGCAAGGGACTCGACGGCGTCACATCCGAGTTTTCAACAAGTATCGGATACGGCCCTATGTCACTGAATCCAGGCTGTCCTTATTATTAATAATGGACTGGCCGGATTCGCATTCAGCGGACCATCTACGGTACGAACCCTCAGTGGCGGTTGGGATGAGTCCGCGGAATACTCAGCGACCTTTGGAAGACACGTTCACCGTCTGGGACAGGGCGCGGACCGTTAAAGATGCTCATGTGACAGTGCAGACGACGCTTGGCATGCAAGAAGATCCATAACGGATCATTGTTCACTTGATATTTGTATACTTGATTAGGACTTCTTATTAGGAATAGACCCGAAAGGGTAAGCTTATATACAGAACAGAATTTCCACTCAAGCACACAGAGCGACGTCCGGCTTCAAGGTAAGCGTCAGGTCAAGCTTGTTTGAGTGTGTTATGCCTGTCGGTGAACTCGAAGCTCTGTAGCGAGGGTTCATCCGGCAAGGCCAAGAGACTTTGTGTATTGGCCGATTATTATCGGGAGGTTTTACGTGACGGCTTATTGTTGCCTATTTGCACGACTGGGAGTGCTTTAATTGCCTCCCCTTTATTTCTTCCAGCCGAGTGCTGAACACTCGGTGATCTCGTAAAAGGCTTACCCGTGCCTGGTACCCTTCCGCTGTTGGGACCACGAGGATTCAAAACACCTGCTAGCTTTGCTCGTGCTAGTAGCGTGTTCTTATTTTACTGGTTGGCCTATATAAGTAGTTTACAAGGTCCAGTTTGTCCCGGTGCAAGGGCAGAACTGGGGTCTTCAGGTCCGCCCGAACGATCGTTTACTATCCTAGTAGACGTATTGTTGTGGGAACATCCTAACTACATTTGTAGCTAGAGTTCACGTGGGAATTCCAACACCACATTCACTTCAATCTGGTGGTCCACGGACTCACGGGTTTCACCAGCAGGAATGAACAGCAGAAATCCGACATTACATGGTGCGGGTGTCGTGTTGTACGGGTGCAGATCAGGTGTGTCAACCCATCCAATACGCCATGGTTCGGCGGTGTCCAACGCCGGAAATGTGCTCAAGACGGAGGTATCCAAGTCAGATATTCGAAAAAAAAAATTGCCAGGCATCGACGGCTCAAACAAAATTTCAGGAATGATATCACCGAACCGGGACTCAGCGCTGACACACCATTTCTACACGTTGCTAATGATCTTGACGCGACGTTGATCAGCACGCTTGGTCCGGCCGATGCCATTTTCATCCCAGGCCGCCCTGGCGTCGTCTAAATCAAGCTTGATGGCGGCTTTTAGCATTGTTCGAGAGTGTGGTGTCTTCGACGAGAGCTCGGTTACCAGCCTCCAAGCCGAGCTCAATGGTGCGAGCTGCAGACCAGTGATTTGGTTTCCAGAGTGAGAATCCAAGATCAGAGTCATCTTCGGGGTCATCCTAACGAAGCTTACGTCAATATCCTTTAAAACGACGTAGTGGAGGAGCTCGCTGCGAAACGTGAGAGTCGACATCGAATTCTTCGGTTCCAACGCGACAAGCGTGTGAAGAAATCAAACGACAAGCTATCTGCCACGGATGATCCGGTTTCCGGAAGTTCGCGAAAGCTCGGATGAACTTGACACAGCTAGTGTTTTTCGGCGGCAGTGGAGATGAAAGTCGATTGTTCAGGATTTGAATCCAGCACTTGCTCGCACCACGAAGAGTAAAAGGAGTATGTAGAGCGAAGCCCACCTGGCTACCTGCTCCGAGAAGCGTGCAAGGGGCTGCGAAATGCGTACAACCGCAGAAAGCGATACATTTGGACGCAGCGATTGTCGATCCGAGTTAGAGGTCTGACAGCGTGGCCACGACCGTACGCCGCCAAGAGAACGACGTGACGCTGGAGCCACCGGACGTCCATTCACTGGAGAAGAAGTAGACATTGCGTCAGGTAGCGTGGCTCTTTCTCCCACCGGTACTATATCAGTATTAGCATCTTGGTGATCGGTCCCTGAGACCGTTTCTGGTGTCGGAAATTCATCTAGAGGCAGCTCTTCGGTGCTTGTTACCTGAACTTTCCCATCTGCAGGAGAAGGAGCTGCCGACGATAGAGCAATTGCCTCGTCACGAGAAGGTGAGTCACTGTCATCATCGGAATCAAAAACGACCGTCGCCGTTGAGTCAGCATCGGAATCGGATTTTTTTACGAGACGCTGCCATTTGGGTAGTCAGCAGCGATAGTCGCAGAGTCTGGACAGTACGTTGCACCTTAGCATCGGTAGCTGACAGCTCTGACGCAGCATCCGACGACTACCGAGATTCAAATTCAACCGAAATGATAAGCCAAGCCACAGTCTGAGCATCAGATTCATCACTTGACGAGAAATCAGAATCCACGATACCATTGAAATCCATAACTTCGCCATCGTTAGCTTGTTCAGCCTCAATCTGCAGCGAAGAACGAAACGACGATCGATCTGCCTGCTGACTAATCGGACGGATCTTGTGGGGCGATGGCTCGGCGTCATGGGTTACAGCATTCGGTTGGCGTACTGGTAACGTGTGTTCCGAAAACTGGGAGTTGCATGAAACTGTCGATCCGGCGGCTCCGGCCAATTTTTTTGCTGCTGATCTGGTTCGTGTGGTGAACTGCATACGAAGTTTTTTAAACTTACTCTAATAGAGGCACCTGGTTGCAGTACTTAAGAAATCTGATATCCTGTAGTACATGATATAAATAAAAGCCAGGTCGCTCCCAGAGACTACGACCGGTATGAAGTAGTTTAATATTACTCTAATGACAAACCTGATTTGAAATTTTGAGGACAGGAAGTGTATATGTGTAGCCTACGACTACGAAGTGGCCGTGGAAAAACGTGTAATTAGTCTTGTGTCAGTAACCAGTAACCTGCAGTCTTGAAACTGTTTGTATCATTCTTCGACAACTAAAATACGTATATCCCAAACATTGTAGCTTTTTCGGACTATATTTTTGTCTGGCACAATGGTCCACCCTCGAAAATCGTGTTATTACTTATTTTGCCGCACGCTCGACTCGATTAGTCGTAGAACCCACGATAATCGCGACACAAACCAAGACTCTAAAAATGAACAGAGTACTTGTGCAACACGTAAAACTAAGAGAGCTTAGTTGGATTTAGAGGCGCCAAAGGAGCCTTGGAAGACGCCAACTGTGTGTTTGAGGGGAGCCTCATTTCACGGGTGAGGTCTGTGAGTAATTCGGAAAGAGTTGGTAGCTGCCACACTAACTACCACTTTTATCGCTGGAGTAAGCTATCCTCCGAACATTTTTGTTTGTTTCCGAATATTTGTGAGTAAAAAAATACTACCGGTGGCGCGAATGAGGAGCTTTACAGTGACACTCACTAAATTTATCGCAAGTCTAGTAAAATATTCTTTGGATCATTGCACTCACTTGTCAAGCGTCGCCAAAGAAATCTGAAGAGCCACTTGGGTAGAAACTGCAGCGATGGAGTTGGTGACGAAGGTTCGGGACGCTGAGCACTGGGTGCAAGTGCTGGAGAGCAGCGAAAAGAAGTTAGTCTGTGCGTTTCCCACTTCCTGGAGCAATCGAAATGGCTGCAGGCGGTTGATAACCATGCTGCGGCAGTTGTTGACGTGCACAAGGATTGGTGTGGGCCATGCAAGATCGTGGAGCCGTCCTATAAGCGCTTGACTACGGACATCGAGCACGCAGAGCGTCGAGTCATGTTCGCGACCGTAAGCGCACATTTCGATACTACGATGTTGAAACTCAATCGTCGTTTATTTTAGCTGAATGTTGGACTTCACGTCGATGGTATCGAGGACACTGGCAGTTGCAAGCCTCGGTTCCTCCTTTTTAAGGTTGAAGAAAGAAACGTTTGATGTTAACTCAGCCCCTGGAAGCACCCATAATAAACCACGAGAATCTCCGTGGGTTTTTTAGGAACGCCAGCCAGAATCGCCGAATGTTGGAATGTGAGCGAATGCATTCGCCTACTCCAGCCATCAGTTTAACCAACTTTTGTCACCGCATCTGGAACGCACGCATGAAGAAAACTAAACATGAACTCGATATTAAAAACGAAATACAAGATCACGTATGCGATCAGATGAAATCGTAACCTGCATGCTTGGAAGCACGCACTGCCAACGCGTTGTGAGTTGAGATCATGAAATACCTGTTAGCCTTTCGAGTAGCTCGAAGGGCTTATTCAAGAAACGAGTGCCTGCAACACTTGTTGCCCTCTACGTATCTCAGATCGAGAAATTGGCGGGAACACGAAACCAGCGTCTTTCAACTCGGCATCGCTTGCGTGTGGCTCTGTACGAGAAGTTCTGTGTCTTGCGATATGAGCGATTGGTAATCATCAACAAGACAGGACACGTCAAGGACTCAGTGCATGGTTGCCTAACAAAAACGCAATAGCGTCATCGACTTTATCTAGTAAAAATACATCTTGTTTTGCAACGATAGAGATTAACAGTAGTAAATCTAGGCTTACCGGCCATATGTGCAGGACGACCTTCTTGGGTGCCTTTAACTTCATGAAACACAAAGTGTTATAGAGAAGTTAAATTGAGATGGCGTTTGACGCACCACTTGTCATGCCAGCCAGTTGAATGAGGTCGCTTATTTTGGCCGTCTGTCGTGGGATAAAAGGTGGGTGTGTTGGCTAAAAGACGTGGGATCTGGCTACGGTTCACCACCAACGAAGACCAGTTGTTCATACATTTGTACTTGAACTACCACGGTCGTCAAACACATCATCCTTCTCCTCCAGCACTGTCGCATGATGAATATCCCTACTAAGCACAAAAAGTAATCAGCCCGGGAGCTTGGACGAGCACATTAGCAAAGCGTTGATGAGATTCCTGCGCGGTGATTCATAACACAGGACGATTGACAGTCCGTAGTATTTCTTGGATGGTCGTATTGTTGTTCATCTTCCCACTTCTTGCAAATTTTGCGAAGCTGAACTCCGCGTATGACAGCTTCTTGGCAAATTCACCGGAGTCTTTCTTCATGGAAGCCATTTCTTTCGTCATTTCAGTAAGCTTACTGGGAGTAAAGCTCCAGATAGTGCGCTTCGCTTTCGTTTTGGAGGAGCATTCCCATGGTAAAGTCAACTCAGAGTTCTTAGCCGACACCTGAAGGTCGCAAAAAGGTTCCCACGCGCAATTTCTGAATTCATTACGTAGTTCTCCTCGTCCAGCTTCACAACAACGTACGGCTTCTTCCCAGGGCTCGAGAAGTACTCAACTGTTGGTAGTATCTCTGCGCTGTAGCCAAGGCTATCGAGACCGCTGATTTATGATCAGCCGTGTACCTGGCTTAGCTGCCATCGGCAGCACTCAGCAGGCTGGTAAATTTCGTTCCAAAGCGTCTTAAATGTCTTGTGACTCCTTATGACAGATGCAGGAAGCAAGGACGTCGTCTTTCTCATTATTTCGGGCCGCTTAACTGACGGAGAAAGAGGCGGAAACACAGCCGGCCAAGAGAGGGCGATGCAGCTGGAGCTCAAGGGTCTATCCACTCTCCCGGTTCATTGGCCTAGCGAAAGGCATCGCGATGGCTCTGCTTGCTGCTCCACGAGTAAGTTAAAGTGAGACCATCACTCTGAATGTTAATCAAAAATGGCTGTCGCGTTGGTTCATTGTACCAGTTTCCATTGCAGTGAGTTCGTACAAGAGTAAAGGCGACAAGAAATAGCATTTGAATCACATTGTAACTACCAAATTCGTTTGGAGTCCAAATTATAAAATATCATTCGTTTTGTATGACAACTAATG
>NW_003303457.1:6460-9558 GCF_000142945.1 Phytophthora infestans T30-4 | reverse complement strand
ACATAAATGAAGGGTCAATAGCGTGGGGGAGGCTTCGCTGCGTTCTCAAACTCAAACGATCAGATCAGACTCTCATCGATCCCGTCGAGGGCGTCCGGCCCAAAATATGGCTTCTAGAAGCGTCGGGGGTCTAGCGGCGGTGTCTAATATTCTAGGACGGCTCTGCGGACGCTTTGCCATACGGACCCCGTTAGCGGAGTCTACATGGGGGAGGTGCTTCGCGTGTAGGGGCTTGCCTACGTCTCAATCAACGAGAAGACAGCTTTCATTTATCCGTCGGGGGCGTCGGCCAAAATATGGCTCTGAAGCGTCGGGGTTTGGCCGTGTCTATATTCTACGGACGCATTACGGACGCTATGCATACAAACCCGTTAGCGAGGCTACATGGGGAGGTGCATTGCGTGTGGGGGCTTGCCTGCGTCTCAAATCAACGATACGACTACTTTCATTGATCCGTCGGGGGCGTCGGTCCTAATATGGCTCTGAAGCGTCGGGGCTTAGGCCGTGTCTATATTCTACGGACGCACTGCGGACGCTATGCATACGGACCCGTTAGCGAGGCTACATAATGAGGTGCATAGCGTGTGGGGGCTTGCCTGCGTCTCAAATCAACGATAAGACAGCTTTCATTGATCCGTCGGGGGCGTCGGTCCTAACATGGCTCTGAAGCGTCGGGGCTTAGGCCGTGTCTATATTCTACGGACGCGCTGCGGACGCTTTGCATACGGACCCGTTAGCGAGGCTACATAATGAGGTGCATCGCGTGTGGGGGCATGCCTGCGTCTCAAATCAACGATACGACTACTTTCATTGATCCGTCTGGGGCGTCGGCCCAAATATGGCTCTGAAGCGTCGGGGCTAAGGCCGTGTCTATATTCTACGGACGCATTACGGACGCTACGCATACGGACCTGTTAGCGAGGCGACATAATGAGGTGCATAGCGTGTGGGGCTTGCCTCCGTCTCAAATCAACTATACGACTACTTTCATTGATCCGTCGGGGGCGTCGGCCAAAATATGGCTCTGAAGCGTCGGGGCTTAGACCGTGTCTATATTCTACGGACGCATTACGGACGCTATGCATACGGACCGGTTAGCGAGGCTTACATGAGGGAAGGTGCATCGCGTGTGGGGGGCTTTGCCTGCTGTTCTCAAATCAACGATAACGAACGACCGGCTAGGATCGGACGTCCACGTTTGGACTGGTCTGCTTCGGCTGCTTCTGCGATTTGATCTTCTAAGGTTTTTCTTTTGTTGCGCCGGCTGCGGTTGAACAACTTCCTCTTGCCAGGTTGGTCAGTACCAAACCTTGTATAAAAGGCGAAGAGAAGATGTACACACTGGCCTTTGTGGAAAAAGTATTTACACGGGCAAGTGCGAGTAGTTAGATCCACTGACCATCCTTCCTCCGGCTGTTCATCTCTTTCCATTCTAGCCGCATTAGCACCAAGTTGCACAGCCACATCCACAACTTCCATCGACTTCCTCTTCGGCTTCACGTAGATTCGAGGTGTAGCTTTAGAAACGACAAGTACAAAATTGCTGGAGCCGTCGAAGGATGGAGTCTCAACGAGCAGTTGCTGTCGGCGCAAAGCTGTCACGCGCCGTCGAAGCCTGCTGCTAGCGGTAGATGTTTCATGGAATGCAGCACCCGACACGCTCTCCATTCGACAACAAACTTGAAGTTGACCAAGCAAAGACCCCATTAGCATTCGCTCTCGTAAAGTGTAGGTATTCTTCAGCTTGGCATTGAACGTTTCCACGGGATTATTTGTAGGTGCCCAACCAACAGGCGTACGGAAGCACTGCCATTTCACAAACTTTCCCGTCAGCCACTGCTGCAGAAAAAATCTCCTCCAAATCGCTCGACATCTGGGTCGGCAAGCCACCGCCGCACTGCAGACGTCTTTTTAGCATGAAATTCCGAGGCGTTTCTTGCGTAATGCATATCAAATATATCGGCCAAGACCAGGCTACGCTTACCGGGTAGTACCTCGTCCGCTCATGATCTTTTGCGATAACGTGGTAAAAGCACATCAAAATCTCTGTTTCACAATCCTCGAACACTGATGCCATCGCATTGTACTGGGCTCCGTCGGCGTCTCCAAGAATGAAGTGCACTACCATCGGCTTCCGCAAAAATCGAGCGTAGATAGCTCGGAGGGATGTAAGCGCACTCGCGTAGTGACGCTCTTCTTGTTGTGACACGACGAACAAAGCAACCAAGTGAAAGGAACGAGAATGGTCAGAAATTCCACAGACAAAGGTAGGATAATCCACTTGGTTCAACTTGTAGGTCGCATCAAAATGCAAAATGAAACTGTGCGGATCACGGTCGAGTCGTTTTAGGAGTGTCTTCGTAGTGAAGCCGACAAAAAATGTGCTAGTGTCGGTTCCTTCACCAATATTGATGTCTCCATTACAATTCATGCTGCTCGAAAATGCAGAGCTTTCTTCTTCTAGCCCAGTGTAGGCTTTTGCTCTGATAACTTCCTCCAGAAATTCCAAGTCGTCCAAATTGTTCAATTCAGTCTTGCGGCAATGCGTAACAAAATTTTGCACCTTGCTGAGATGCGGAATTTTTTCCGCAGAGGCACCAACAGTCAGCGCGTTTCGAATTCGAGCAGATTTCAGATCGTTAACAGCTAGTTGGCGCGCCGTTCTCTTTTGTTCCAACGTCAGGCCGCCAGTAGGAGGATCATTTCCTTTCACTTCGTGTAAACCAAACTCGTAAATATTCACTATGCCGCTTTTGCAGCATACAAGCGTCTTGCATTTCCAACGACACCTTAAAGGTGCGACACACGCATCCGCACACGTAGCCGAAGAACACGAGACGACCCGGTATCGCATTGTGTGAAGTGATGGATCCGTACACACGGCACATATCGATGTGTTGCTGACAGTGACTTTGTGTTTCTTCGCGTGCTTCATGTTTTCCACAATACGCTCGCTTTCCACCTCCGACACCTGCCGATACAGCGTAGCCCACGGGAGTGGCTTTCCCATTTGTTAAAGCGGCTGTGTCAGATACATTGTTAGCAATCAAGCAAACAAAATACAATAATTAGGTAGTTTTAGCGTCCGTACGGTAGGT
>NW_003303457.1:0-6332 GCF_000142945.1 Phytophthora infestans T30-4 | reverse complement strand
GATTAATGAAATTTATGAATTTAAAATTACGTTATTTATGCTCAGCGTGTGCCTTTTGTGACTTTGTTTCCTGGACACATCTAATTGTGCCCGCGTGGTGGCTTTTATATGCACTTAAGTACGAAGGCACACATTCATAGTGTGACTCTAACATCGATCAAACTTCAATGCCGACTATCTCAATAACTCTCCAAGCCGCATTAATAACATTTTGCTTGACGCTGTCTTAAATATGTATTGATATTGCTTTAATAATCATATTTTCCTTTTCTTAGCAGATACATACTTTTTAAGTGATAATAATGAATTTAATTGCTGTGTATTATGCAGAGTCACGCCACGGTTTTCCTTTTCACTACCGCTACAGGTTGACCTTCCCTCAAATGTTGTACTGTGTATTACTCTACCGAATAAAACATACTCCTTCAAGCACCACCAGTCCAATCCTCTACTCTACGAAGCAGCTATTTCGATTGAGCTTCTAGATTAGGCAAAATTCCGTACTCTCCTCTGCTCTGCGCTAGAGCTCTCGCTTGTGTACCCCGAACAGCAGGAAGAGCGTGCTGTCCTCCATGGAACTGACATAAAAAGAGCACTAGCCCAGCACATGATGGTGATACATGAGCTTCGGTTGGCGCCCTTATGTACATGTATTCCATCTGTTGTAGCTGAAGCTACAGCGTGCAAATTTTGTCGGGGTTTGATTCAACAACGGATGCACTCATTGAGCAGAGGTTTCGCCTCATCGCGTACGCGATGGTGTAGAGGTTTTGCAGCTGCAGTGGGAAGATGAGTTCATGCGAGGACGTAGGAGTTTTGCAGCTGCAGCAAGTAACGAGGTTACAAATCCAACGGGCATAGAGGTTGAAAACCGAAACACAAATCTCTTTAATATACTCACTTCTACCTTTACACTGAGCGACACAATAAAGAATTCTTGAGCTGGAAGTCGCTCCCAGTCATGTAAGAAACAGACGAAGCAATGGTGCCGCATTCCGGTGGTGGAGCGCAGGTAGTGGTAGCGGTATACCCACCGTTACATCCCTTTACCGATCACAATCTGAGACTCGAAGAGACGACTACCAGAACTACAGTGATCGGTAGTGACACCAGTCGCCAAGTCGAGGCCTTGGCTCAGCACTCTGCCGCGGTGCACCAGATGACTGTGGAATAGTTAGACCAAGTGCACCGCCAGCAGGACAGCCTTGCTGCGCAAACGTCAGGGTACCTGCAAGCACAGCACGATAGTCAGTCCCTACTCGAGCAGCAGTAAGAGATGAGACGACAGATGGATGAGCATTGACAATACCTGGAAGAGCAATACAGGTTGCTGAAGGCTTGTCAAAGAGGCCGTCGGGCTACAGGGACAACGACTCGAAAGCTTAGCAGAGGCAGTGCAACCTCATTTCCAAGCTCGGTGGGGCGCTTTCGCGCTAGGTGCTGAGCCTTCGACAGAGCGCTGTGCTCTGCTGTCACTGTGGCAGCTGGAATTAATCTACCAGTCCCTCCAATTTATCGTGGCAGCTACAAAAAGGAGAAACGCGATTTTATGGTCAGCTACGCCAAATATACCCGCCGTATTAAGACGCTAAACCAGGGTACACAGGCGAAGTTTTTGTGATGCCACTGAGTGTCTGTATTGAGCAGGGTACAATGGTCAGATATTTGCGCGTTTGAGCTGCTCAAAGAAGCGAACGACGTGACAGAGACAAAATTGAAAGATTATCTTCTATCAGATCGAGTGCCGGATTATACTGCATACAAGACCTGGGACAAAGAGGTGAAGTCGCTTTGCATGGATACGAGTCTGCAAAACGCATAACCTCGGCTGTCACGACTTGTGGCTGACGTTTACGATTTAATAAACAAGCTGAACATGGAGGACGTTGTGCAAGTGGAGCCTAAGAAGGTTGTTTAATATCTTATTAAAGCTCTTCATCATAATGCGTTGAAGTCGGCAGTGAAGGGTCAGCTTATTCGCCAAGCAAACAAATCAACTAAGACTAACATATAAACTATTTTGCGATGGTTACGCAAGGAACATGAAGGTATTATGAGATTTAAAGCACATATTGCTGTTCAATAGCAACCCAGTGGTGCTCCAAAATGGTACCAGGCTCAAACAGCGACCTCCCAGCAGGAAAAGGTTAACCCCTTAGTTCCTTTATGTTGGATCTTCCAACATAAGGGGTGTATACCCTAATTCACTTCTGTTGCACCTTTTATTTTATGTTGGAGGTCCAACATAAGTAAATCTTATACCTGAATTTTGTATGGGGCAACGGTCCATATCCCCCCTTTCCCCGCTATAGTGAAATGAAGTCATTGATATGAGTGTAAAACGGTCACATGCACAGGCTTAGGTTTAGTTTGGTTGAATGAGTTAGAAAAGGGAGGTACACACCCACTATCGAGCGAGTGGCCACCAGCCACCAACCTCCTCACTCTTCAAAACGACGGCCGATAGCAACATGGTTGCGCCGACACCCAAGACACCGCGTCACCACCTCACCGAGCAAGAAAGGCGCCTCTGTCGCGAGGCTCTGCTAAGTGAGCGTCACGAGCGCCGCATTCGACGGACAGAGCAGAAGAGCGGCAGCGATGGAGCAGGGCAGACAAAGGCGAAGAAGGCGACAAAGAAGAAGGCTGCCAAGCGCACAACGGCAGATATGGAGGTGGCGCAGTATAAAGGTCTGTAGATTCCTTCAGCAAGTGCTCAGGTTGCAGACTCGGCGGGCGAAAAAGAGGGCTCGCGAAACCAGACGATTGCTGAAGCGAAGGAGACGATAGAGACAACCGCGATAGCGAATGCGATGGAGGTGGAAGCAGACCACGAGACGGAGGTGACAGAAGTCGTCGCGGACATGGTTTTGAGCGTTGAGACTGCGCTGCCTGCCCAACAGTCTGGTATCGCGTTAGCTACTACTGATTCCAGTGCTGAAAAACGAAAGCGTAGTACTCAAGTGCCGACAAGAGAGCATCGCCGCGCTCTCCTACAAGAAGACAGCGATGGCGACGATGACACGGTGCGTTTTGTTCGTTTATCCAACCTAGAAGGATTGTGGCTGACAACATGTCTAACATAATATCCAACGTACGTGATGTATGGGTGAACAGAGAATGCAAGGTGACGAAGACGAGAGTGTTTACGAAGCAGACGTTGTGCACAGTGTACCTGCGTGTGTTATTGACACAGACCAAAACTTTATGGACGAAGGAGCTGACGAATGCACCGGGCTCAACTCCGACGAGGACCCAGAGCTTCGTGAGAAACCTGAAGACGAAGAGGATGCTGATGACGATAGTTGGGACGGTGACTGGGACATTGGAGAGCTGACAGATGAAGATTCGGACCACGACATCGAGGAGCTTCCAAACACGGCGTGGTTATCCGCAGCGAAGAACGCACCACTGATCACTGCAATGCGTACCGATGGCTGGGAGTATGGTACGTTATGTTGGCCGAATCCAACATAATCCCTTCATTTTGTTTCTGAGCTAACATAAAGGCTAACATAGTTTTTGTCCTTGTGTGTTGTATCTAGACGCGACTAAATTTGGACCTGACCCAACGTATGCTGGGTTGTATGATGGGCCATACGGACCAAGTGACAGCGTGCTACGCCTTGGGGACGATCCGCTGGCATTGCTCTTCTTTTTCCTGCCGCCGAAGATTTGGTCCCAAATTGCTGTCGAAAGCAACCGCTATCATACTCAGTCAATCCCTACGAGGGCCCGCTCAATTCGCAGACAGCAACAGCGTAGTGGTGGCGAAGCAGAAGATCTTGCTGAGATCAGACGGCGGTTGTCAGCAGTTGAAGAAATACAAACTTACGAGGTCCTTCAAGTTATGGCATTGCTGATTGCACGTATGTTGGTCCCCATCCGGAAAGGCATTGCAGCGCATTGGTCAATGAAGAAAGTTGGAGTTCTACCGTCAAACCGCTTCAGTCTCGTGATGGGAAAGAATCGTTTTTTTTCATATCATGGGATATCTACACTTTTCGAGCAACAAGTCGCCACAAGCCCGTACGGACCGAGCGTGGAAGATTCGACCGGTGCTCGACGTGCTACAGCGAACATTCGCTCGTGGATACAGAGCTCCCCCAGTCATCAGCTTCGATGAAGCAACACTGCCTTCGCGCTCGCGATACAATCCCATGAGGATCTTCAACAAGGACAAGCCCCACAAGTGGGGGACGAAGGTGTTTGTTGCTGCGTGTGCCAAGACCGCGTACTGCATGAGGTAACTTGAGGCAAGCTTCGGCTTGCCTTTTTTTGGCCCAAGTACTTATGTTGGCTTGTCCAACATAAGAATCCTGCGCCATCTGTTGATACAACATAATATTAACATACTTGTCTCTGTTGATGTGTTTGCCTGCTAGAATTGAGATTTATTGCGGGGCGAAGCCACATCTACGTACTCCTGTTCCAAAGGATAACAACACTGGAGAGCGGCTGTACTTCGAAACATGAAAGCTCTCTTATCTCCGTCACCGACGTCTCCATGGAGGTTAGTCGTCACCGACCGTTTCTACACGTCGGTCAAGCTGGCGCTGGAGCTGCTTCATTATCGGATGTATCTAGCGGGGACGATACAGACGGATAGATCAGGTTACGCTGCTGGAGTGATCACTACGAAAAAGAAAAAAAAGGTGAACAGACGCGAGGTACTGGTGCCTCCGCAAGGTACCATCAAGCTGGCTCAAAACAAGATGTTTCCGCAACTAACTGCTGCCATGTGGATGGACCGTAACCCGGTGCACCTGCTCTCAAGTGGGGGCAGCCGCCAAACCGGGACCGTGAGTACGTACTACATGCATTGGGTTCCTATTTGGTTGTTAGCACTAACTGTATTTGTATTCTAGTGAGACGCATCCACGGAGAAATGACGCCGGTGCCGGCTCCAGAGCTTGTTCGCGACTACCACCGCTGGATGGGTGGAGTCGACGTCCATGATCAACTCCGGTTGCAACGTTACAGCGTGCAACTTTGCTACAAATCACACAAGTACTACAAGACTCTGTTTCTGGGGCTTCTGGATATGGCGCTCGTGAACGCGTTTATCGTTCATCGACACTATCGAAAGGTAAACAAAAGGCGCCCGCCAAAACACTTCTCGTTTTTTGAGGAATCGATGGAGCAGCTACTGGCAGTAGATTCAATCGAAGCGTTTGACGAGATTGAGGTAAGTCAAATGTTGACCAGTCAACATAACCTCATCTGCTTCAGCAGCCTTCCAACATAACAGCTAACTTATGGTGGGCTTGACTGTATTGGAACAGCAAGCGACATCTGCGCAAGATAGAACTGTTCCTTCGCCGGCAAGAGCAGATTCAACACAGCTAAAAGGAAGCGCATCGTCAGCTATCGACAGACATTGTTTAGAAGAAAACCCAGATACTGTCGATTGCGAGCATAGTGTGAAGCGACGCCACCGATCATGAAAAGTCTGTGCCATCTACAAGGTCAAGCCTCGCAAGTTTACGAAATACTTCTGCCCGGAGTGCTCGAGTGGGAACAAATGGTGCGTAGCTCGCTTGGTACCCTTACCGTAAGCTTTGGCTAACTCGTTTTGATTTAGTAAATACCTATGCAACGTTCCTGCGTGAAGGCAGGGTCAGTACGTGCTTCAGCATTTGGCATGCTGATTGGAACAACGGCAACGACATTCCGCGCGACCTACTGCAAGAGCACAGGACACGTGAACGACCGCCAGCGTCGCGGCCAGGCAAGAAGCGGAGACGCAGACAGCAGGTAGGCGAGAGCGGAGCAAGTGCTGGTGCTGGTGCTGGGGAGTTGAGCGAAGAAGATGATGAAGCGGTGGAGGAGGAGGCGTAGTGGTTGCGCCGTCTACGTGAGGTCGTACATGTCTATGCAAGGAGCAATCAATTGATACGGCACTTGATCTTTCTTGTTATTGGCTATAATAAATGAACTCACCGCTGCTGGACGTATGCAACAACACAAAGATAGGCTAATCAATAAACAGTACATATCTTATGTTTATTTATACAGCATAGTTGAATTAGATCGTCTCAATGTACTACATAAACCCTCCTTTATGTTGGAGAATCCGTTCTATACGCACTGGTAAGTCGTTGTTACCACCCCGAACCCGCGCCAAGATATCCGGACTTAATTGAAACCCCATACAAATTCCTTTATATCTGTATATGGGACGAGGTCAAAATATACCCTCATATTTGAGGCCGGGAACTAAGGGGTTAATGCCGGACCAATTGATTTCGGGTAAAAAAAGAAAGAAAAAAAACAATCAATGCTCGAGTAGTTGATGATCCAAAACCCCAGTCATAATCCGCCTCCAAAGC
>NW_003303456.1:103543-106481 GCF_000142945.1 Phytophthora infestans T30-4 | reverse complement strand
CTCACAACTGTGTTGGCCGCAAAGCCTACACTCAGAGCTGCATTAGCTCCTGCGCTAGCGCGCGCACAGTGCTTTGGCACAGGGTGCAATAGCATCCGAACGTGTGGCATTCGCCCACAGCTCGCACCAGAGGACACGACAGTCCTCGTGAACGCGTCCGGAGCATGGTGTCTCCCGCGAGGGACGACACCGAGAAGGGCAACACCTTCCCCAGCACTAGAGAGAGCTCTCAGCTCACCTCGGGCCATGCCTTTGGCTCCAGCAAGGATCCATCCTTGCGGGCGAAGCTTCTGCCACGCTCTCTTCGCGTCTTGGTCACCATACTAACGGCGCGTAGGTGTCCTTCATCGACACCGTGTACCGTGACAGTACACAACCGTGGTGTAGGTGTCTCCCATCGACACCATGTACCGTACGGTACTAACCTTTGGTGCGGTACGCCCACCACAAGGCTGCCATGTTTGGCGGCAACAGCTTCTGCTGTGCTGTCGCCTGAACAGATTCATGGCCAGTGCTCGCATCATGCACGACGCATGTGCAAGCACAGTGTACAGGTCCATGGGCCCGTACACGAAGTACGCTGTGTACGACACGTACCACAGCTACCATAAGTGCTCCGTGCACGTCATGTGTGTCATGCACGACGAGTTCATTACGTAGAACTCCTGGCAGGCTGCTCGACAGCAGCCAGTGCCGATGCACGGTACGTGCGTTGACTTACAGCGTCCAGAGCGCATCGGGTCGTGGTATGGTGCACATCCTTTGCACTTATACCAGTGTCTGTCACAGACACCATGTACCTTGATGGTACTCGACCGTGGTGGGGCACATCTCACCACTATTCCACTGCGGCATTGGTGTCTGGCGTTGACACCGAGTACTCACGGGTACCAACCTATGGTGAGGCAAGCAGCCATCATCACGGTGTCCTGCTCGGCGCAGCACCAGTTGCGACTGCGTGCGTTGCCTCGACCACCACCTGGTCAGTTGTGTGTGCACTCGTGCACCAACATTGTGATGCTCCTCGGTGCCGTGTTGGAGCCACCGACGCTGTGTCTTCTGACGGAGCTTTGTGCTGGCTCATTGGTAGATCTTCTTCGACTTGCTCGCAGTAAACAGCTTAATATCACGTGGGGACTCACGCTCGAGATCGCGTTGGACTGCGCAAAAGCGTGCGCCTACCTCCATGCGCTTAATCCAGCAGTGCTTCACCGCGATATTAAGGTATAGCGTGCAAAACCTCTGTGCACGCGATTCATTGATAATGAATTCTGTCTGTGTAGGGAGAGAATCTTTTGATCACGGAAGATTTTCGCTGTAAACTAAGCGACTTCGGCCTCTCGCGCAGTCTCGACAAAAACACCAATGCACAGACAATGTGTGGCACGCCGCGGTGGCTAGCACCGGAGGTTTTCCGAGGCGAAGACTACTCTGAGAAGATTGATGTTTACTCCTACGCAATCGTACTATGGTACGAAATAGTTGCAGGTCTCCACTAGATACATTATTTGTATTCTTACGGATTTCTGTCCTCAGGGAACTCTTCTGTTTCAAGAAGCCGTATCTGGACAAAGATGCAATCAACTTAGCCTACCTCGTAGCCCATGAGGATCTACGTCCTGGGCTTCTACCTCACATCCCCGAAATTTTGCACCGAATCATGAAAGCGTGCTGGGATCCTGACCCGGTTCAACGACCTTCCTTCAGTACGGTAATCTTCCTTATCGAGGAGGCTAAGAACGTCGTTCCATTAGGACTGGCAATCGACCTCTCCAAGAGCTTTTCAGAAGCGACAGCAGTGCAGCGACCGATACCATCAAGGCCGACCGCAAAGAGAAATTACGGGCTAACGTCCGGTATGATATAGCTGTTACTACTTTAAGTACATGTACGTAGTCACTTATTACTAACTACTACAAGAAACACAAGAGCTCCGTGTTGCAAATGTGGTGGCAGAATGGCGATCTGGATGCACAGAGCAACAACCGCTTCAAAGAGTTAAAAGCGATTCTGAAAAGGAGTACACAAGTTGCTTGTGAATAATTCGTGTTATACTCACTTATATAAAATCCCCCTCCCCTTTAGCAATTGACCGAAGACCCAGACACTCAATCCTTCTCTGTCTCTCCATCGTGTCATGACCAAAAAGTCCCACCGCCCCACATTCCTACTGCTCGGATCGCTCAGTCAGCTCGTCCTTGGCATGCCAGGATGCTCTTTCAGCGATGGGACCTTAGCTTCAGATGCTCGATCCGAGCTGCACAATGCGCGGGTAGCACGGCAGCGTGAGGAAGTCCACCATGTCGTCTCCTGTCAGCACCTTGCCCATGATCTCGCCTCCGAGCGCCCACTTGTTGCCCGGAGGGGCATTCAGTGACCGCTTGTTGACACACTCCTTCAGGATGTCCAGCACTAAATCCTTCGTCACGGTCTTGCCCTCCACCGTCTTACAGCTGTGACGAATCCATTGCCAGACTTGTGCACGCGAGATCTCGGCCGTAGCAGCGTCCTCCATCTTGTTATGCAGCGGGATACAGCCACTGCCACGAAGCCACGCCTCCGTGTACACGAGCGACACGTCAATATTCTCCACCAGACCATTGTACGTGATAGCACCCGTCGGGGGTTCGATGAGCTGAGCTGCAGTGATATCCTTGCCGACCTCAGGGATGAACGAGATCTGGTTCGGACCCGACATCTTGCTGAACGCGTCCATGGCAATCTTGACGAGACCCGGATGCGCCACCCACGTGCCGTCGTGACCCGCAGTCACCTCACGCGACTTGTCCTCCGTGACGGCAGCCATGAACTTGTTGTTGAGCTCCGGGTCGTTCTTGACGGGGATCTGAGCCGCCATGCCGCCCATAGCGTGAGCGCCACGACGGTGGCACGTGCGGACGAGCAGCTTGACGTAGGCGGCCATGAACGGTGTGGTCAT
>NW_003303456.1:95928-101899 GCF_000142945.1 Phytophthora infestans T30-4 | reverse complement strand
TTTATCAACACGGGCTGCTCTTCTAAAGTGACGGTCGACAATAATAACTAATAGAATGTAATCTCCTTCTTGTAGGAGTACATGTTCTGCTACTTCCAAAAAGTAAGAGGTGTTGCAGAGAGAGCGACTTTCTAATATTGCTGTCTGCCTTTCAACAAGACGGCGCCACATCTCCTGGAATCGGCCCCGGACATTATCCGATAGGCAAATTGACCAGGGTATGAGAAAAAATAAAAATTCCTTTTCTTATTATGGAAATAATATCTTAATGAAAGCCCTGATTCTTATTTAAAAGAACTTTTTACTAGGTGCCCCCCTTGGAAAAGAGAAATTAATCTTAATTTTACAGACTTTGCAAAAAACTCAAAGCGATTTTTGTGATATCTAGTTTTGGTTTCCTGAGAGTCCTCGACGTGGAGCTTTCGGTCTCAGGCTGAGACCGAAAGCTCCACGTCGGCACCGGAACGACCGGCGCTCTCGTTTGCAAACTCCATGGCCGTAGATCTTCATTGGAGAGTCTTCAAGCGGAAATGAGCCCCTGCCCATGATTCGAATGTGGGCATACCAAACCCTGGTAACCAGGGTGTATGGTCGACCAAGCGCTTCGGCAAAATTCGTACCCGGAGTTCTCGCAGGGAGGTGTTTTCACATGCATCCCTTGGCCAGAGAAAGTGCCCGTCCAATCACCACGATCACTTTGGAGCATGTGCTGCGGTGTATTATCTTGGCTCGCAAGGCATTTCAACACGGTGGAAGTTAAACGCAATAGCAAGAGTGATGGTCCCTCCTTTTTCACCTGCTTTTTGTAGGCTCAAAGCTAGGGGAGCCCGTGACACTGGCTACGTCGATCCTCGATCTTCGCCTATTGGCTAAAATCGTTTCGTACGTTGAAGACGATTTCATATTGCGAACCAGCACGTCCAAAACGTCGGCATCCTCTTAGGATCGCCCAGCTAGAAGCCATTCCGCAATTTGCCTCGTCGCTATCAGCGAAAGAAGTCCAGACGCAATACACATAGAAACCGCCATGTCGGAGCTCAATGTCAACGCCGCCAACGTCCGCGTGCTGGGCCACGTCTCGGATGCGTTCCGCCGCGTACTCACGCCCGATGCACTACGCTTCCTCGCCTTCCTGCATGAGCAGTTTGAGCCACGACGACATGCACTGTTGGCTGCGCGTGTACAGCGTCAGAAGGAGTTGGATGCCGGTGTGCTGCCGGACTTCCTGCCTGAAACCGCCTACATCCGCGAAGGCGACTGGAAGGTGGCATCTATCCCCGCTGACCTGGCTGACCGCCGCGTCGAGATCACGGGCCCTGTGGACCGCAAGATGGTTATTAACGCGCTTAACTCTGGTTCCAAGTGCTACATGGCCGACTTTGAGGACTCGACGGCCCCCACGTGGTTCAACCAGGTGGACGGCCAGGTAAACCTCATCGATGCAGCGCGCAAGACCATTTCGTACACGCACCCGCAGACAGGCAAGAAGTACGCGCTCAACGACAAGGTGGCAACGCTGCTGGTGCGTCCGCGTGGCTGGCATCTGGACGAGGCCCACGTGCTTGTGAGCAACCAGATCATGTCTGGATCGCTCTTCGACTTTGGCCTCTACTTCTTCCACAACGCACACGAACTGCTGGCGCGTGGCTCGGGTCCGTACTTCTACCTACCCAAACTAGAGCACCACCTAGAAGCCAAGCTGTGGAACGACGTGTTCGTGGCCGCCCAGAGCTATCTGAGCATTCCGCAGGGTTCCATCCGCGCGACTGTGCTGGTGGAGACCATCGTGGCTGTCTTCCAGATGGACGAGATCCTGTATGAGTTGCGCAACCACTCGTCGGGTCTCAACTGTGGTCGATGGGACTATATCTTCTCGTACATTAAGAAGTTCCGCAACCACCCCAAGTTCGTGGTGCCGGATCGCTCATCGGTTGGTATGACCACACCGTTCATGGCCGCCTACGTCAAGCTGCTCGTCCGCACGTGCCACCGTCGTGGCGCTCACGCTATGGGCGGCATGGCGGCTCAGATCCCCGTCAAGAACGACCCGGAGCTCAACAACAAGTTCATGGCTGCCGTCACGGAGGACAAGTCGCGTGAGGTGACTGCGGGTCACGACGGCACGTGGGTGGCGCATCCGGGTCTCGTCAAGATTGCCATGGACGCGTTCAGCAAGATGTCGGGTCCGAACCAGATCTCGTTCATCCCTGAGGTCGGCAAGGATATCACTGCAGCTCAGCTCATCGAACCCCCGACGGGTGCTATCACGTACAATGGTCTGGTGGAGAATATTGACGTGTCGCTCGTGTACACGGAGGCGTGGCTTCGTGGCAGTGGCTGTATCCCGCTGCATAACAAGATGGAGGACGCTGCTACGGCCGAGATCTCGCGTGCACAAGTCTGGCAATGGATTCGTCACAGCTGTAAGACGGTGGAGGGCAAGACCGTGACGAAGGATTTAGTGCTGGACATCCTGAAGGAGTGTGTCAACAAGCGGTCACTGAATGCCCTCCGGGCAACAAGTGGGCGCTCGGAGGCGAGATCATGGGCAAGGTGCTGACAGGAGACGACATGGTGGACTTCCTCACGCTGCCGTGCTACCCGCGCATTGTGCAGCTCGGATCGAGCATCTGAAGCTAAGGTCCCATCGCTGCAAAGAGCATCCTGGCATGCCAAGGACGAGCTGACTGAGCGATCCGAGCAGTAGGAATGTTGGGCGGTGGGACTTTTTGGTCATGACACGATGGAGAGACAGAGAAGCATTGAGTGTATGGGTCTTCGGTCAATTGCTGAAGGGGAGGGAGATATTATATAAATGAGTTCAACACGAATTATTCACAAGCAACTTGTGTACTACTTTTCAGAATCGTTTTAACTCTTTGAAGCGGTCGTTGCTCTGTGCATCCAGATCGCCATTCTGCCACCACATTTGCAACACGGAGCTCTTGTGTTTCTTGTAGTAGTTAGTAATAAGTGACTACGTACATGTACTTAAAGTAGTAGCAGCTATATCATACCGGACGTTAGCCCGTAATTTCTCCTTGCGGTCGGTCTTGATGGTATCGGTCGCTGCACTGCTGTCGCTTCTGAAAAGCTCTTGGAGAGGTCGATTGCCAGTCCTAATGGAACGACGTTCTTAGCCTCCTCGATAAGGAAGATTACCGTACTGAAGGAAGGTCGTTGAACCGGGTCAGGATCCCAGCACGCTTTCATGATTCGGTGCAAAATTTCGGGGATGTGAGGTAAAAGCCCAGGACGTAGATCCTCATGGGCTACGAGGTAGGCTAAGTTGATTGCATCTTTGTCCAGATACGGCTTCTTGAAACAGAAGAGTTCCCTGAGGACAGAAATCCGTAAGAATACAAATAATGTATCTAGTGGAGACCTGCAGCTATTTCGTACCATAGTACGATTCCGTAGGAGTAAACATCGATCTTCTCAGAGTAGTCTTCGCCTCGGAAAACCTCCGGTGCTAGCCACCGCGGCGTGCCACACATTGTCTGTGCATTGGTGTTTTTGTCGAGACTGCGCGAGAGGCCGAAATCGCTTAATTTACAGCGAAAATCTTCCGTGATCAAAAGATTTTCTCCCTACACAGACAGAATTCATTATCAATGAATCGCATGACCGCGTGCACAGAGGTTTTGCACGCTAACACCTTGATATCGCGGTGAAGGACTGCTGGATTAAGCGCATGGAGGTAGGCGCACGCTTTTGCGCAGTCCAACGCGATCTCGAGCGTGAGTCCCCACGTGATATTTAGCTGTTTACTGCGAGCAAGTCGAAGAAGATCTACCAATGAGCCAGCACAAAGCTCCGTCAGAAGACACAGCGTCGGTGGCTCCAACACGGCACCGAGGAACATCACAATGTTAGGATGTTGCAAGATGGAAAGAATGGATAACTCGTTCTTAAAGTCTTGGACAGTCTTTGCAGAATATCGCTGAGCCAGTAGTCGCTTCAGCGCTACGTGCTTCCTTTTGTAGAACGCCTTGTACACGACACCAAAGGTACCCGTGCCAATTTGACTCTCAATCTCAATATCTTCGAAAGGAACTTTGAGACCAAAAAATGTAGAGCTATCGAGCCGTCTGGAATCTGTGATCGGGTTCACGCGGTGCTTCTTCTTGGACAATGCCACGTAAACAAGGGTTCCAGCTTGTGTTGTTGATTGAAAGTGGTGCGTCAGTGGCGACACTGTCACGGGCTCGCGTGAGAATAAGCTACCCATGAGATATGAAGATGCGGTGAAGATATACGATTGAGAAGTACTGCAGTGAAGCAATAAACCAGCAGGAGGGGTCGTAGTGTAGCGATTAAGACTCGCGAGGTGGGCGACGGCTAGCACACGCTGTTCTCTATTTCTAATCCAACGTATTTTCGTCGAGGACTTCCTTATACAGACGGAATAAGAGTTTTTTTAATCAAAGAATATAAATTTGAATATGTTTTATGAATGATCAAGCTAATGTGCGATCGGATAGAAATGTGCTATGTCTAAGCGGTGGACAAGTTGAACCTTCGTTGAGTTCTGCTTACACGTCGCTAATAATGCCCGGCTCGCCTACATTCGAGGCAACTAGCACGCTTGGGCGATTTTCATCAACCTTATCCTTGCCTGACGATCGTGTATTGTGCGCCGCAAGATTTTGGATTGTTCGATTGATACCAATTGCCGCTAATGCCACAACAATGACTACTCCAGCGCAAGCTGCAGCGATAGCAATCCATTGGATGGTCCCGCTCATGAAAAACTTCGGAGTACCCTCATTCGATGCTTGCGTTTCTACTGAAATACTTCCAGCTTCAGTGTAGAGAGACCCAGTGTTACCTGCACCACCCGAGAAAGAACTTGCGTCTGCAGTGGACGGAGACAAACCCGAAAGAGCATATGCCACACCGGTACTGTTTGCAATCGCACAGTACTCCAAATACTCCGAAACGTTTGTCGGAAACCTCTTGCAGTACCGACAGCCTTCATTACCGATACATCCGGACGCCAGCCCCTCAGGACAGTGAGCTGTATCAAGGACGACTCCAATTCCTCCAGCCGCTTGACCATCAGCTAGTGACACGTTCGCACAAATATCATCGGTCTGCACCAACAAAAATTCTTCCGACTTGTGGAGAGCAACTATCCGTTCCGCCGAGGTAGATTCCAATGTGTCGTCCGTGACTATCACTTTGAAAGCAATGTCTGCGCCGGTATCAGAGACGGGAATGTCGGAGCAGCTCATGTACGAATACGATTGTGGTGTCTCGAAGCGCTTGCAAAAGCGGCAGATGCTGTCCAAGCAGCCTACACCTCCGTCACCACACCGCATATCCGTGACGATGTCTAACCCGAGGCTTTTATCACCGTTAGACGCGGTTTGATAGCAATCCACGGGAATAGAGTAAATGGGACTCGTGGACGTCGGGGTTGTCACAGGAGCGACAGTGGCTGGTGGTGAGCTGATCGATGTTAAGGAGTAGTCTGAGCAGCTCCCGAACTGTGCTGACTGATCCGTCAATTTAGTTTTGCAGTACCGACAAATGCTGTCGATGCAGCCGAGTCCACCGTTAGCACAGCTCGTATCCGTGATAATGTTGATGCCAACGGAGGCATCACCGTCCGACACTGTGGTCGGGCACGTCTTCGTTATAGCCGTTGGGGCCGTTGTAGTGGATGGACAACTACTCAAATGTGCAGATTGTTCAGTGTCTTTAGTCTTGCAATAGCGACAGACAGAGTCAACGCAACCGGTGCCGCCACTCGAGCAACTAGTGTCCACGACTTAGAGTAGCTCACGTTATAAAGGAGGCGCTCCTCAATCTTGCCCGTGTGCTCATTCACCATTTGCATGTGCACGGTGACCACCGTCGCCGCCTCGTTGGTGCCATTGCAATTCCCAAACTCCGTAACCGAGTCTTCATGTAGTTCAGTGAACAAGGTCATACCGCTTGAGACATTTGTTGCGCACCGCTGTCC
>NW_003303456.1:53145-64223 GCF_000142945.1 Phytophthora infestans T30-4 | reverse complement strand
GTAGCCTTAAGCAGCATCACGACCAGATCCCAGCCCATTGTCAGACAGGTTTGCGTCGGTATTGGCAGTGGCGGCGGCGACACTTTGCTCAGTGACATGGCGTGCGCTCTAGCAGCCACCAGTCGCTGTTCGTGACGGTGTTTTTCTTTCTTGGTCATATGGTATACAGACTGCAAGTTCTTCACGTAGCTGGCCACGCGGGCGTCGAACACTCCAGGCATTGTCTCGCCAGCGTCCCGTTTGGCGTCAGGGCGTGCTAGGTCGCGTCCGTCGTGCATCGGCAGCCCTGCCAGCTGGGAGATATGCTGGAATAACTCGTCTACGGAGTCTACGGTGTTTATTAGCTCCTTCATCTGTTGCTCCGGACTGCGCGTCAGCAGACGTCCGGATACTTCACTCTCTGTTGGTAGAGACACATTACATTGAGACAATAAACTAATTAAAAATAATGTGCTTTTCAACGATCACCTCTTGGGAGGTAGCGCAGCGCATCGCCGAACTCGAGGATCTTATCCATTGCGTCTTTAGCGTCTTCCACGTCACCAGCCTTGAGGACGTCGCAGAGCGGCACGTACGGCGCTTGTAGAGGGCGCAGCTTCGCGCGTTCGCCCGGCGGCTGCGTCACCGCGGCCGGATGTGAGACCTGCTGCCCCATGGCCTCGGCTTAGGTGCTAAAGCTGTTTTGTCTGCTGTGTCTACTGTTGGTTTCTCCGCTCAACTCGACCAGTGAGCTAAGATCGACCGGGTGCAACGGCAGCGACTCTTCCCGACATCTGGATCTTGTGTGGCCAACCTAGATGAAATGTGATTAACCAAAAACAAATGAAAACTTTTGACCAATCATATTCCACTGGTTGTGAGGCTTGAACTTTAACGGGAATGGGGCTCTTTCGCAAGCGAGGCAGCAAGCTTCTGGTAAGCAGATAGACTCACGTAGCCGGCAACTTCACCGAGCGAACTATGTCGTCTTCAAACTGTCATATTCATATTCAAACCGATTAATATGCTCACAAAATGCAAACTACTTGTATTTCCAAACAAAGCGTTCGATTACAATGTCATGTTTTCAAAGCAAAGAAAAAAAGAATACATGTAGCTCGACGACGACCACGAAGTGTTACCAAAAGCCCCTCGCTGTTTAGTAGAAGTAAAGCTCTTAGCTTTGCTGGTTTATCTTATCGTATATGGTGTCTTACCGATACATGAACGGGCAAATCAAATACCCGGTTTTCGCCTGATTGGCATGGACCCTAATGTCAATAAAAAGCTTTTTATCCAGCTCCTGCCTACTTCCCAACCGCAGCATCTACCTGAATACTTGGAAGATAATCTATAGAGCGGTGCAAACTGGAGCCTGCTTAAGCTGCAATATTTAATGGTTTTACATGACTGAGCAGCCAAACCACGACTCATCAGAGTCTTTCGCAGTCACGCCTTTCGTATCGTTGTCCAAGTGCTTCATTGCATAGGCGATATTAGTTTCGAAATAGGGGTGCCACACATGGTCGTACAGGAACCGAGCAGTAAATGACAAGTCTCCTTTGTACGCTTTGGCGACCTTGACACCTCCCCAGACGCGACTCCGCTCAACAATCCACGGTACCATTACACGCTTCGGCTTGGTCGCACGGAAGATCCGTGGCATGACATATCGCTGAAAGGCCTTCTCTGAAAATGCGAGCTCGATAGCTGGCTTGAAGGCCTCTTCTTCTAGTGATAGCACGTTGAAGAGTAGATGATTAAGTCGACGGATATCGTCTTGCAACATGCCCAGCCGAGTTTGCCACGAGTCTGCGGATGACGCAGCGGAGAATACCAAGTCGTCTTCCTGAGCAATAATCACATCCATCAGTGCGTAAATGGCTTGATACAACGCAACAATATCGCGTTTTTCGACGAACTTGATGACGACAAGCGGGAGGAGCACCGTCGACTTGACCTCGTGCTGGTTTCGTACGAACTCGACGAAGTGCAGCTTGAACCAACCGAAAAACTCGCGCACATTCATATTCATGGGCGATTGCTGGTCACGACTGCGCTCCAAGAAGCGATCGATTACGTATAAAGCATGACGGACAGGCTCGTGCAGTCCTAGCAAAAACTGCGAGTTCCAGCTCATGTCCACTTCGTCGTTGCGCGTCAACACGTTTGAGAACACCACCTTTTCACCTTTCCTGACCGGTCCGGAGACTGGAGTACTCAATACATTAGCAAAATCATCCAGCGACAGTTCTCGTCGGAGTGTATCGGCATCCATTCGCAATGGACCGAGGCTCAGGATGGTGGACGGTGTGACCACAGACGAACCTTCCTCGCTGCTGTGCTCGGAAATGGGTGTCGATAGGTTGCTGGCACTCTGTTGGGTCTTGCTCAGCAGCGCAGTCTTGGAAGCTAGGACGTTGTGTTGCGACTCGGGCGACGCCCAAATATTGAAGACCTCTGTTTTGGTTGAGCCTTCGTAGCCACTCTTGTAGTCAATCGTCGTCAACACATGAGCAACTTGACTAATGTCCACGAGTTGCGAAGACATCTTTGTAGGGGGCACATCAGGTGGAGTCCAGATATTCGAATAGAAGACAGTCTCGTCGCTCGGAAGGCGGCGCGGCTTCTTGGCGCGTTCGCTCTTGCACACCATTGCCAATCGGCTTTTCACGAGAGGTTTGCGTTTGGGGTGGGCTACAGGCTTCATAGCCCGGCTGCGAGGCAGAACAGGATCCTCTCGGTGTACGGGTTTGCGCGCCAGGTACTCTCTGCCAAGTATGTCGGTTTGTACTTGAATCGGCATGGTCGTCTCCTCCCTTTTTTGTCTTTATACACCCGCTTCTCTCTCCCTTGACTCGATTGAGGGCAAACAATCCACCAGATGCCGCTATGCTTACGTAGCTAGTATTGCACTCAATGCTGCCGCTCGAATACGGCGAGATTCTCCTGAGTGGGGGAAGACAGATGGGAGAAGACGCGTTAACGAGGGAATCACAGTGAGAACAGCGCGTTAATAGTCGCAGCTTCGTGAGTGCTACAGCGCTTGTCAATTAAAAACATGTGCGGCCACCAACCTGTCTCGACAAGCCGTTACTGCGGTTTCGCTCTTGATTGAAGAATGAGGAATTTTGGTCATAGCGGCAGAGAGACAAACGCGGCTTGGGGTTAACATATTTCACACAGTGCGGAGACTTGCAAGTCTCAATCCAGCCGCCAGCTGGGATGGCAACACCATGTCTCCGGTTTCCAGAGAGCGGTCACAAGGGCGCTCGGCGAGCGGCTCGCTGCCAGGCAACCCACAAGAAACAGACCCCATACGGTAAAGTGTGCAGTAACGCATTGGACCGAACACGGGGCGGCAGGCTGCCTCGGTTTTAGGGCAAAACTTCATTATTAATATTCAAGTTTTTCTACAGCTCTGTAAAAAGCTGGGCGCAAGGCTTATCGAAGGCTGAAGAACTGCGAAGGCATCGATTAGTTACACGAGGTTTTACATTCTTCAGGCCTGCTCCGCTGTTTTGCAGTTGTAAAATACTCGAATTTGATCGCAGTTCACAATATCGTTCCAGAGGACCGAAAACAAAATGCAAAATTTATGGTTTTGCATACAGCTACCGTATTTAAGCTAGCTTTCAAATGGTCTGTATATTACCTAAGGAAAATAGTCTAAAAACGTCACTTGCTGCTCACATTTCCGGGATAAAATAAAGGCGAGTTTTTCGAATGTCTTCTCCTCTTCTATGAATTATTGGCCTTGTGACACAGCAGCTAGTGTGTTTTCTGGAGTCACCCAAAATTGCGTGCGTTATGCAAGTCTAGCGTATGTTATACCGTCTGATGCTGCTGCAGGAGAATGGAGTCTTTTGACCATGTCCATCGTGTTGTCGACTGTGCTACACTTGCTACTGCTGTCTAAAGCAAAAGGTTGATGGGTGAAGCCGCTGAACAGTGTCATTTACTGGTTGTGGACGGATAAGGTTTAAACTTGTGTATGTATTGATGTTCTACAGGTCGCGACTATAGCAGGTAACGAGAATGGCCTTAGTGGCTGCGATGAACCGAAAATTGTGATCGTCAAAGTCAACCTAAATCAAGTGTTTACATGTTCTGATGTCAACGTCACGCGCTTAATGTGATACGCTTGCCAGGTTGTATGCACCATATCGGAGTACGGAAAACAAAGGAGATGTTACACAATGTAAAAAACAAAGTAATTTTAGATATTAGAACGTTTGTTTTCATATAGTGCAAAATATGACATCCATGCTCTCGTTTATTGAATGGCACGCCTAGCCCGTGATTCTTAGTCGATCCATGAGATCAAAGACGCGCAAAATACCGCTGGAATTTTTATGACAAAATAAAATATCAAAGTGTTTTTTAGCTTAAAAAAAACTAAAAAAGGCTGTGAAAAAATGATTGTGCCAGCGGGACAACAAAAGCGCATCAATTGCTGCTGCCGATGATAGGCCCTACCCCCTGAATCCTACTGGGACACGATGTCGGACTGTCTCGATACAAGAAACAGTAAGCAATTACATCATAAGTGCTATACAGTATTCTGCATGAATAGTGAACGCCTGATATTTATGCCGGTCTGTATTAATACATGTAATACATAGCTCCATGCGAAAAACAGCCTATATTGATATAAGTTAACAAAGCAAATAATTGATGTTCGCTTTGTTAGCTAAACCCGAATGTTGGAATGGTGTCGCCACCTTCGACCACGCACCCTCTCACCACATCAATGCAGTAGGTAAATTTACTGAATAAGGCTCGGCGTGTCCTTCTCCTAAGCGATTTAATGCATGCATCACTTTTTTGATAATAGAGTAGCCTTCTCCACTGGTTGCTTCAGTAGTGTAGCTGACGACTTGAAAATACAACACATGGTGGCTTTGCCGGGAGTGGTTGGGAGACAGAACTCGTTTACGGCCCATTCAGCGATTGCCTTGTAGGACATAGTACGAGAGAGGGACCACCTTCTCGGACCAGGTAAGGCGTAGCCGCCTCGTAGGATTGCGGGGCATGGCGGATTTGGTAGCTTAGTAACGGCGGGATGTGAAATGTATTACATACTTCTCCGGTCCGAAAAAGAAATAACAGTTAGGTTTTTCTTTTAAAAACCTCGCATGTGTGATTGGTCAATGTCCATACTGAGAAGGAGACGATTAATTAAAATGTGTTCATATGAGGATTTGTATGCACACGGATTGAGAGTAATTGACACGAAAATGGGTTCAATTGCTTTTAGTGATATATCACTAGATTAAGCTTCGTTTGCGCTTTCTCTAGTATATTTCTAAAGCTTAGTTCTGATTATTTTTGACGTCAAAGCGACAAAAAACTCCACCCCTCCATAAAGTGATAGTTCAAATGGTCAGGAATTGAAAAAATTGGCAAGAAATTTGCTAATATAAAACGTGCTGACGCTTCGTAAGTAGAGCTTTCAAACTAGCTCAACCACGCTTCCGTTGGAGCTGTACGGCCGAAGTTATCGCCGATTTAACCCCCCAACGCCCAACGGTTGTACGTACAGCAGGAATCATGTTGTACGTACAACATGTTAAAAGTTGGGCTATTTTGTTGCAAAATATGGGCAAACTTGAGAATGCACAGGGCTGGGGTTGTTGAGATCAGTCTCTTTGGCAATAAACAATACAGATTCTCCCCTGGGTTGGTGGCTGAGAGCTCATTTCGAGAAAAGACCTGAAGGAGAGACACGTGTGCACGATGGCCCCGCCTCGAGAAACACACCGCGAACGCCAGCAGTTCCGGCAACGTCTGGATGGCCGAACTGCGCACGACCGAGAGCGCATCAGGAAGGAGCATGCGGCGTACCTGGCTGGCGAACGAGAGGAGGATGCTGACTTCGGAGAAGATCCAGCACCTACACGCAGCGCGACAGCTCGTCCTCTGCTTCCGGTTCCGATCGGCAAAGATGCCTGTTACGTGCGTGCGCAGCGACGTTTGATCTCGCAACAGCAACGTGCTGTCGCCGCAAAGACGTTGGCAGGCTCCGGCAAGAAACGGTTGGCTGCTAGTAGGGACTTGAGCGACGATGATGAGGACTATGATCCCGATCGGTTCGACGAGGAAGCGGATGCTGATGCAGACGATGAGCGACTGGATGCAGCAGACTCCCCAGTCAAGACACGGCCGCCAAAGAAGAAGAAGAAGAAGACGGCCGCGGCGACCCCGACCAAGAAGGCGACCCCGACCAAGAAGGCGACCCCGACCAAGAAGCCACGAAAACCCACCGCGTCGCAAGTTGCTAAGGCAGCGGCAAAAGCAGCGAGGACAGCAGCTGCCGAATCGCGCTGTGAAGATTCGGCGAATGCCGAGGAACAAGGGAGCATCGCTTTGGCCGAGGCCAGGAAGAGATTGGAGGCGATTGGTGAAGCGAACAAGAAGAGGAGCCGCCAACCAAGTGGGACACCAGAGAGGTACACCATGTTTTATGCTGTCAGATACTACATGCTCTCACGAAGTGTTGTTGTACGCTGCGCAGGTACATACAACATTTGGGACATACAACATGGATACAGCGTCGCTATGCTTTCCCTACAACGTCGTTATCGACAACATGTAAACAACATGAACAGCAGCTAACATATATTGTCTATCGACAGGGGTTCCACCGATCCTCAAGATACGTCAGAAGCACCGTCGCCTCGAACGTTGTCTGCAGCGCCTGCGCCACCCCCGCCTCCTGAATGTCCAGCTCCTGAATGTCCAGCTCCTGAATGTCCAGTTGCAGCACCAGAAGACGATTGGTACGTGGCAAAGTCTTTGATGCTGATTATGTATACTAACGTTGTGCGTATCATAGTGAAAGCTCAGCATCCATTTCCCAGACTCCTGTCCCCGACGCGGCAACCTCTATCCCTGTTTCGCCGACTTCTGCTCCAGCCTCGCTGTGTTCCGCTCCAATTTCACCTGAAAGAACGTCGGTCTTAGCCTCTCCTATCGCTGCCCCCGCTTTCGCTGACGAGTTTGATGCGTTGAACTCTGATTGCGAGGAAACAGAGACCGAGATTACGTTTTACGATGATGATGACGAGTGGAGTCGAGCGAGAAGTGAAGGTGAGGGCTTTGCGTCGGGTGAAGACTACAGTGATGAGGACGATAGTGAGGCTGGATCAGATACTATGAGTGCTGATGGAGAAGCAGCTGGTTCGACACAGCAGTGGAGCGTCTTAGAGAAGCCGGAAATGGTTGATTTTGTGATGGACGATGCCAACATGGCTGCCATGCGAGCTAACGGGTGGAGCTTAGGTTCGTGACAATGAGGGGTGTAGCCTCCAACATATTCTAACATGATATATGATGTATATACAACATGTAGACCCAGACAATTTCCCGCCTGACCAACATTACCCAGGATTATATTCTGGGGAGTATGGACCAACCGACGAGGTACTGGCCCTGACACACTCACCGCTCAAGCTATTCTTCTTTTTCATGCCGAAGAGTTTGTGGAGACAAGTTGCAAAGGAAACCAATCGCTACTTTGTGCAGAACCTCACTTCACGAGTGGAGCGTATGTTCAGCTCGCAGAAGACACCTGCCAAGAAGTCCAAAGAGTGGTTTTTGCATCGCGAGGCCAAGAAGCGGGACGTCAAGCCGCACGAGATACTGCAAGCGCTTGGATTACTGATGGCAAGAATGCTGAACCCTCACCGCCGCAGGTTACGTGATCATTGGGGCACTAATGCAGTGGGAGCTATCCCACGGGGGACGTTCAACGATTTTTTGCCGCGAAACCGCTTTGAACACATCATGGGAAATCTTCACTTCACCAACAACGCAGACACGAGAGCAGCAACTGACCGCGCCTGGAAAGTCAGGTCTATCGTTGAAACGCTGCAAGAAACGTTTCCGTTGGGTTACAAAACGCCGCCGATCATATCATTTGATGAGGGCGTTCTACCTCTGAAGAACCGGAACAATCCTACGCGTCAATATCTCAAGGCGAAGCCTCACAAGTGGGGCACAAAGCTTTTTCTGACGTGTTGTGCAGATACTTCCTACTGTATAGGTGAGATGACTGCGAGTCCTTGCGGACTCGCGGTTTTTTTTTTTGACCAAGTCTATCATGTTGTATCTAATGTTGTATGCTTGTATGCTGTATCCTACAACAAGAAGACTTGAGGTGTATTGTGGCAAAGCGCAGCAGGTCCATGAAGTAGGCAACGTTCCAGACAGTCAGCGATCTGCAGATCCAAACACCGGGCCGTCAGCAGTTATCCGAAACTTGGAAGCTGTCCTGCCACCACCCGAAGATGACGTCTATCACATTGTAGTGACGGATCGATTTTATACGTCAGTTCAACTGGCGTTTCAACTACTACATAGGAATGTCTACAGTATCGGCACGATAATGGGTGACAAAGTGGGCTATCCTCAGCAAATTGTTGAAAAAAATCGAGACCGACCCAAAAGCATACCGCACGGTACAACAAGAATGGCAGTGGCAAAAGCTTGCCCCCTAATGACGGCTTTAGTGTGGTGGGATAGAAAACCCGTGCAATTCTTGGGGACTGGATCGAGCCGTGCGATGGAGGAGTGTCGTACGTATATGCAAGAGGAGTGCTGTTTCCTATTCATCTAATCAATGTTGTGCTTGTTATCAGAGAGGCGTACACGTGGAACACACGGCAGACGGACTGATGTCCCTTGTCCTGCTATGATTCGAGACTATCACAAATGGATGGGGGGCGTGGATGTCCATGACCAGCTGCGCCTCCAGCGTTACTCGTTGCAGTTGCAGACTTGGTGCAAGAAATACTACAAGTCCATATTCTTGGGGCTTGTGGATGTGGCGATTGTGAATGCGTATATCATCTTTCGTGAGGCACATAAGCGAAATGGTGGGTCTCCAATGTCGCACGCAGAATTCCTAGTGGAGCTTCATGCCCAGCTGCTTGCTCTGACCAAGTACGACTTCGATGAAAGTGTAAGTCCTGATGTTGTATCTGTATCATGTTGGATAATGCTGACATATTGTATGACCCACATGCTGTATGTTGACAGCCAAGACCACAAGAGACCGCAGCTGGCGACGAGCTTCCACCCTTGCCACCTGGCCACGAACCTCGAGAATGTCCTGAGTACCAGATCGTGAAAGGCGTGCGCAAGCGCCGGCAGCGCCAATGCAAAGTGTGCGCAATTCTGAAGCGCCGGGTGGGAGAGCGTCGAGCCACCAAATACTATTGCGATGCCTGCAGCACTTCTGATAAAGCTCGGTACATACGAATTCGATATGGCTGAAACGACTACTAACTGTTGCTCGTTATGTACAGCATGTTTCTGTGTACTCGTATTTGGCCGCACCACTATCCTGGCAACGCTCTGAGCTGCCACCAGATCTGGCATCACAAGAGGCAAATGGAGCCAAATGCCCCAGGGCGCGATGTGGACGAGGATTCCAGAATCGCGAGGCTGGAGGAAAGGGTAAGCGCCGCCGCCGAAGTAGTGATGGAGAGGAGGAGGAAGGTATTAGCGAGGGGAGCGACAGCGACAGCGTAGCGCACGACGACGACAGGGAAGGTAGCGAGACTGAGTGAGCCGATAACTGGTGGTGGATGAACGTAGTGCTGCAATATGTGCTTTTTCTTACTGTATTCAATTGATGTGTGTTTGGTTTCGCTTTTCGTTGTCTTCAAACCTCCCGGCTTTGCACCGGATTGATAGGCTTCGTACAGTCTCTTGATAAAAGATACATCGACACCTTTTTTTGAAACCTCCATCATGCTGGATGTACGCCATATTCAAGCAGTCTGCCGGTGTATATACAACTTTGATCTGGTGTACATACAACATGGTGACGGGATTTGCAGAAATTGTCTTGTTGTGCATGTACAAGAAAGGTGCTCGGAATTATACGAGACTATAGTAAAGTCAAGTGTTGCACGGTTTTACATGTTGGATGAGTACTATGTTGGATGATTTGAAATAACGTCAAAAAACGGCTTGGGCGTTGGGGGGTTAAAGAACAGTTAATACTTTTTTGGACCAGACAAGTACGTGTGCAAGGCGCCAAAAGCGCGCCAATTTCAAATGTTGAAATGTACTGGATTTTTTGCTTGTACCTCCGGTGGATTCAATCTTAGTTCAATATCTTTGCACATCTCCTTCTTATCGTGCTGATAGGGTGGTATTATTCTTTGTGGTAGTTTATGCGTTCGTGACCCGCTCATTATTCACGCAGAATACTGTACTGGGAATGCCTTAAAGAAGTATGGACAGCCCACACCGAATTTTTTTCACGGTACAGTGTAACCTGGGTCAGCATTCGTGTCACCGGCAAACAAAAAGATTTTTTTTTAACTGCAAAAACGTATTTCTCAATGGATGAGAATGATACATTCGTGATCCTCCTGAATATGCTGGACAGTTGTAACGGGGTACGTAGCCCTAAGTGTACCCTGGCTACTTGAAGTGTGACACGTCATACTTCGGGATATTTGGTACTAGGTACCAAGGTCGTCCAAAGCCAACCATTGGTTGATGACATTGCATTTCTATAGGTGACTTATAGTTTGTATTAAACCCAAGCTTTATCTAGCTATAAATGTACTCAGTTTACATTCTTGAATAGGTCACTTCGCTCTCTTTAGATAAAGAGGGGGCCTGTGAACTGCCGTTCACTGAGAGTTTGTATACTCTCGGAAGCTAACTTCCTCTAGCGCAAGGTGCTGTGTGACCCCGTCACACTTGGTAGCACTCGTAGTCAATCCACGCCACCGCGAGTAGACTACCTGAACCTCTCCGAAGTTCGTTGCCATGGATAGGAACGACTTCTACCATATCAGTTCGAGTTGGTTCGGAAGATGGCAGGCATCTTCGGGATGGAGGCCCTGCAGAGCCTGGAGGTGTCAACACCGACCGAGAAGCTCGATCGCGTCAATGCATTTGACGCGTACGAGCAGGGGCTCATCGCGCATGTGCGGGAGAACCTGCAGGCTCCGGCGGCGGAAGCAAATCCGCCTCACCCGAAGCCAATACGGCTGAAGGTTAAGCCGTATGAAGCGATGGAAGGCGAGAACATTCACTTCTGGGTCCGAGAAGTAGAGCTCGCGATGGACGGA
>NW_003303456.1:40121-52058 GCF_000142945.1 Phytophthora infestans T30-4 | reverse complement strand
CTTACGTCCTAGTCTGCATCCAATCATGTGGTGCATCCAATCACCAACACTCTGGACTCGTCCAATCATCCTGTTCGTCCAATCATCTGTTTGCGCATACATCCGTTTGCGCAATTGACTCACCGTAAACATCGCGGGATCCTTGGAACCCGGGTTACTGGTATGCCGAAGCTGGACGAGACGCCTTCTTGACAACAATAAGTAGGTGCATCAGCACACGACTAGCGTGTGCGGAAATGCTGTCATGCCGTTGGCTGATATATGGGGAGCCAGACCTGTGGTGTAGTGATTTCTCTGTTGTTGCGGATTATCACCCGTCGACAAAGACGTGACACCGCCCAAGATTTTCAAGCGACGAACCCTCGTTCATGTGATGTACGGAGACGCCAAGGTGCTAGGGACTCGACGGCGTCATTCCCGAGCTTTCAACGAGTATCGGATACGGTCATATGTCACTGAATCCAGGCTGTCCTTATTATTAATAATGGACTGGCCGGATTCGCATTCAGCAGGACCATCTACGGTACGAACCCTCAGCGGCGGTTGGGATGAGCTCGCTGGAACGACTCAGCGACCCTTGGAAGGCACGTTTCACCATCTGAGGACAGGGCGCGCACCGTTCAAGATGCTCATGCGACGGTGCAGACGACGCTCGGCATGCAAGAAGATCCATAACGGGATCATTGTTCACTTGATATTTGTATACTCGATTAGGACTTCTTATTTAGGAATAGACCCGAAAGGGTAAGCTTAAATACAGAACAGAATTTCCACTCAAGCACACAGAGCGACGTCCGGCTTCAAGGTAAGCGTCAGGTCAAGCTTGTTTGAGTGTGTTATGCCTGTCGGTGAACTCGAAGCTCTGTAGCGAGGGTTCATCCGGCAAGGCCAAGAGACTTTGTGTATTGGCCGATTATTATCGGGAGGTTTTACGTGACGGCTTATTGTTGCCTATTTGCACGACTGGGAGTGCTTAAATTGCCTCCCTTTTATTTCTTCCAGCCGAGTGTTGAACACTCGGTGATCTCGTAAAAGGCTTACCCGTGCCTGGTACCCTTCCGCTGTTGGGACCACGAGGATTCAAAACACCTGCTAGCTTTGCTCGTGCTAGTAGCGTGTTCTTATTTTACTGGTTGGCTTATATAAGTAGTTTACAAGGGCAGGCATGGTGCGGGAATCGAACTCCCCGCACTCGACGCCGACTTTCTGCGTTCGTAAACCGAACGGAAAGTGGCGTCTGGTTCACGCTTATAACAAGCTGAACAACGCAACGGTGCCGGCCCAAACACCAATCCCACGAAAGGATGTGTTGTTGAACAACATGGCCGGGAGCGTACTGTACAGTGCGCTGGATTTGGTAGACGGATACTACCAAATCCTGATGCGAGAGAGCGACATCCCGCTCACCGCGGTAAGCACTCCAAGCGGCATGCTTTGGGAGTGGCTCGTCATGCCGCAGGGCTTGTCTAACGCCCCGGCGACGTTCAATCGCCTGGTGACGCAATTGTTCCGCCCTTTGCGTACCTTCGTACAGACGTACTTCGACGACATATTCGTCCATAGCCGTGCCGAGGGAGGCAAGACGGCCATGGAGGTGCATCTAGGACACCTCCGTCGAGTGTTGGACGTAAAGCGAGCGAACAAGCTCTACGCCAACATCGACAAGTGCGTTTTCGCGTCACCAGAGATTAAAGTTCTCGGTTGCTTCGTAAGCAACGTGGGCGTTCGGGCTGACCCAGACAAGGTCAAGGCCATAGCAGCATGGCCGACGCCCCGATCCCAGAAGGATCTTCGAAAGTGGTTGGGCTTGGCCAACTACCTTCACAAGTACAGTGCAGGGTACGCGGGCTTCGCTAAGCCCTTGTCGAGCCTCCTTCAGAAGGACGTCGACTGGCGCTGGGGGCAAGAGCACCAGGATGCTTTTGACAGCATCAAGGCCAGTCTCCAAGAGGCCCCTGTCCTGGCCCTGCCGGACGAGACGAAGCCGTTTAGCGTCGTCTGCGATGCCTCCGATTACGCCATCGGATGTGCATTGCTGCAGGCCGACACGGCTGGACAGGAACGAGTCATCTCGTTCCAGTCCAGACAGCTCAAAGCCGCCGAGCGGAACTACCCTGTCCATGACAAGGAGCTCCTGGCAATGAAATATGCCCTTGTGAAGTTCCGTGTTCACCTTCTGGGCTCTAGGCCCTTTGTGATCTACACAGACCACGCGTCCTTGAGGACGGCGACTAACTCGCCTCACCTCTCCCAAAGGATGGCGAGGTGGCTGTCCTTCTTCGCGGAATACAACTTCCGCGTCGAATACAAGCCGGGCAAGCTCAACGTGCTTGCGGACGCCCTCTCTCGGCGTCCTGACTATGAGTTGGCCCACATAACGCGGGTGACAACAGATCTATATGATCGGATACGCATGGCGTATCGGGACGATGAGGCTGTCGCGCCTATCATCAAGTTCCTTATGGCCGGAACGAGCGCGAAGTCCGACTGGCTCTCGTCGCGACAGCGCTCACGGCTCCACCGATATGAGTTTTAAGAGGGTCTCCTCTATTACCGGGTGGAGCCCACTGATCCTCCACGGGTGGTCGTACCCAACGACGAGGGTCTGAAGTTCGATATCCTCGCGGAGGCGCATGACGCGCCTTCCAGCGGCTACTTGGGTCGCGAAGACCTTCCTGTCGGTCTCTCAGGCCTTCTGGTGGACCCACATGTACAAGTGGGTCGCCCGGTACGTTAAGACATGCGAAACATGTCAGCGGGTCAAGCCCGCAGGGCACTCTTCGGCTCCACTACAGAGCCTGCCCGTACCGGCTGATTGTTGGAAGTCGATGAGTCTTGACTTCATCTTTGGGCTTCCCGCCGACGGACACGGCAACACCGGAATTTTGGTGTTCGTGTGTCGGCTGAGCAAGATGGTACATCTTGCTCCAGTTCCCGTCACTGTGACGGGCGAACAAACCGCAAGGTTGTTCGTCGATGGCGTGTTCCGCTATCACGGTCTCCCGGAGACGATTGTCTCGGACCGAGACCCGCGGTTCACTGCTGCGTTTTGGAAAACGCTGTTCCCTTTACTGGGAACTCGTCTGCAGATGTCCACTGCGGATCATCCGCAGACAGACGGCCAAACAGAGCGCGTCAATCGAGTGCTCGAGGACACTCTGCGCAGTGTGTGCGCGGCAGCGCCACGTACGTGGTCGACGCAGCTTCCAGTTGTTGAGTTTGCGCTCAACAACGCGGTGCACGCGTCCCCGGGGTTCACGCCGTTCTACTTGAACGGCTTCCGCCACCCCAGAGTGCCTCTCACTCTTCGAGGAAACACTGACTCCTCTATTCTAAGTGGGGGAGAGGCTCGGAAAGCCCTTTCCTCCCAGGTCTCGGATGTGAGGCCAGTTTCGCTGCGGAAACAGGTGGAATCCTTTATGGATACCAAGCTGAACATTGTCAGCAGGGTCCGCGATGCCATGGCAGCGGCCCAAGATAAACAAAAGGAGTACTCGGACAAACAAGGAAGAGGAAACTTAATTATATTTGAGGTTGGGGACTTAGTGTTGCTAGACACGAGGAACCTACCTCTAGACACTATTAGCCCTGTCGGCAGCAACAAACTGAAGCACCGCTTCATTGGATCTTTTGCAGTCCTGGCCAGACATGGTGCGTCGTACACCATCGACCTTCCAAAGTCAATGACGACGCACCCGACGTTCTATGTCGGACGTCTTAAGCGGTACTTTGACCCGCAGGGGGTTGCTGACTCGCAGACCCCCCTTGACCCAGCTCCTCGAAGCGAGGGCCGGTCACAGTCGTCGACGAGGGCGTCGGAGCAGGCACCCAAGCCTCGGTCGGGACGGCAAGGCTGCGGTCAAGACCGTACGCCGGAGGGGCTCCATACGAACGGACCCCGGCGCCATACGCCGAGTACGCTGAGTACGCCGGGTACGCACCATACGCGTACGTCTGGGAGTGTGCCGCAGGCGGATCCGGACGTGGCAACAAAGCCTCAATCCGTCGGATCATGCGAAAGGCCTCGTCCAGATCGGTCGAAGAGGCCCGGCGATCCACCCGCAGGTGCAGGCTCGCGACCTCTCGCTCCACCAGGTCCAGGCGACCCGCAAGACGAGCGAGCTCGCCCCCGGGTGGCAGCATTACCGCCAGTCCCAAGGCCAAGTGCAATCTCAAGCACGAGGACACGTTGACGGAGGCGGTCAACCTCAGGGTCCTGTGTCGGACCCGCAGTCGGAGCACTCGGACGAGAGTGGCTCTCGGGAGGCGCCGAGTACTCGTACTCGTACGAGGGCGCCTCCGCCCCTGCTTGACCGGAATGGAGAACTCCACTTCCACGTGGAGCGGATCCTCCAGGAGCAACGGCGTCGCGGTAAGCGACAGCTCCTCGTGAAGTGGAGGGGTTATGCCCACTCCGAGAACTCGTGGGAGCCGATTGAACGGCTCCTGATTGACTGCCCGAAGGCTGTCGCAATCTGGGAACAGAAGCGACGGCAGCTTCATAAGTAGTCCGGGGCTTCTTGCCCGAACGGGGTACGGTCGATGAATACATACCGTACCCGCGCTCATCGTGAGCGCTAGAAGCCGCGCGCTTCAGGATGTCCCTTGGCAGCATACGCTTGCTAATCAAGTGGGCAAACCTCACACGAAGATCACGCTGGTCCAGGATGTGGGACAGCTGCTGATCCTCATGGAGTTTGCATAACTCCGTGGGCGAGTACTTGAGAGTCTCCACCCACGCCCAGAACATGTCCTCACAAGAACTCCACGTGGGACAGCTCTCGGGCATAACCCAGGGGTATCCCCAAACAGGATAGAGACCACCCCGGGTCTCGGGCTTCTTACGACAAGTCGTGAAGTCCTTAAGGGGAATGCGGTGTGGCGCGAGAAGCACACACCGAGCAGCCTCCAAGTTGTCGACGAACAACTGTTCTTTCTGAACAAGGGCTCGTTCATAGATGCCCCTAGAAGTGTGGCCGCCCACAAGGCCACGAGGAGCGACGAGAACCTCCAAGAAGAGGTCAGCCCCAGAGCTCTCCTCGGGAGGCCAATACCCTCTTGAGTTGATGGCAGCTCCCTGGCTGACGGGTGCCGCCACCGAACCCCCACGCCCACTGGGCAGCTTGGAAATCCTCCTGCTGCTGGTCGAGGTCATTCGAGACCTCCCGGGGCTCAACGATAGACCCTCCTCCTCCTCTTCTTCCGAGGAGCCGAAGAGACTCTGATAGAGCGTCGAGTCTCCTTCTCCTCGCGGAGCGGAGACTTAGAGGCGGTACGCTTCTTTGAGGGCTTGGCGCCTTCGGCTTTAGAGGCCTTAGCGCGCGCAAGACCCTCGGCAAGCGAGAGACGTTTGCGAGGATTCTCTTCCTCATCGCCACCGGCTTTGGGAGCGTCCTTAGCCTTGGCGGCCGGACTCTCAAAGCGCACAGAGGTCCTAGGACTGTGATCACCTTGATCACTAGAGAGCGACTGCACGCTGTCATCTTTGTGTTCACTGGGCACTGGGCTGTGCCCTCCCACAGAGTCCACAGGAGCATCGTGAGTGCTCTCGGACTCGGCATCGTCCTCACTGCCCGAGTTGAACTCATGTTCCACGAACCGAGGGTTCGGACGATTGTCTGAAGATGAGGGCGACGGACTGCGGCGCCTGCTTGCGCGCTTGTCCACAGCCGCGTCACCCGAGGATCCGATCGCCTCGGAGGCCACCTGAGTTATCTCCTTGAGTGCAGAGCCTTTGCCGTGAGGCTTAGTGCTCTTGGCTTGCGCCTTACCGGCAGCAGCCTTGGAGCGTGTCTTAGCACCGCTCTTTGCAGTGCCACGAGGCATGATAACGGTCGAAGTGGAGACCTAGACGAAGAGCGACAGGTTGCTGCTCGAGGCTCTAACTGTGAAGTGAGCCTCCGCCGCGCTCGCGCGGCCAAGTCGATGGTTTTCGACCTTGAGAATGAGAGTTTGTGACGAACACCTCTTCATTCTGATTAGTCGGTAAACCGAACCTAAGTGGGGGAGGATGGAACGGGGTACGTAGCCCTAAGTGTACCCTGGTTACATGAAGTGTGACACCTCACACTTCAGGAGTATGACACGTCATACTCCGGGATATTTGGTACAAGGTACCAAGGTCGTTCAAAGCCAACCATTGGTTAAATGACATTGCATTTCTATATTTACCTAATAGTTTGTATTAAACCCAAATCGTGTAACCAGGGTACACTTAGGGCTACGTACCCCATTACATAGTATGTATTAAACCCAAGCTTTATTTACCTATAAGTATACTCAGTTTACAGCCCACCTTAAATTGGTCACTTCGCTCCCTTTAGGCAAAGGGGACCTGTGAGCTGCCGTTCACTGAGAGTTTGTAAACTCTCGGAAGCCAACGTCCCAATGTTGAAGCTGATTAAATTATTTTGGTGATCGTGCAGTTTTAATTGGTGGTCCTACACTTTTTGTATACTAGCCGAGTGCCGCCGCTACGCGGCGGGTAAGAATGAATGTCGTTCCTTGTATTTTGCCTCCGTTCCGCTCGCCACGGGCCCGCTTCACTACTCGCACGGTAAGTTGGCAAATTGTGGCTCAGGCGGGCCCAAAGGCCCGCAGGGTTGCAGACGGTGCCGAGCCTCGCTGCGCTCGGCAGCTTTTAGGCCAATCGGGGCCACCTTCGCTGCGCTCGGCAGCCAGTAGAAATATTTCAATTATTTTATCCAATGATTTGTCCGGAAAAGCGTGACAGGCACGACAATTTTGTGTGACGGACATGTTTAAGATTCGAAGGTCTTTTTCTGTGGTTCTATTCCGTTGGCGGTAACGAACACTCCAACCTCCATTTAAGTAGGGTATCACTGAAGTACCAGGTGCAGTACTGCACCCCGTTTTCGTTCCCTTGGACCTTTGATAAACTTCCGGATGTGATGATCCTGAATCCAAATTAACTTTAATTAGTTAGCCAAAATCTGATATATTTGCAAGTCACTGCAAAAAGAATAAAAACAGCATCACTGATTCTTATTCTTTTTAATTCCATTATTATGGCGACGCACCAGGCGCATCGCTTGCCGTGGTACCCCCTAGGCGATATCTACGCGTCTACGGCAGTCGATAATAACCGGCACTACCGCTACGAGACGACAGAGGCACAGGCTAAACAGGTGGCGCATTTCGCTCGCTGTCTCGTAGATGCTCTCAAGGAGTTCGCGGCAACACACAAAAGGCCGCCAGCGGACGACGCGGGGAATTCGCTGGACCCGACAACATGGGGCATTGAACCTTTCGGTGGCTTGGGCTACACGGGCTATTACTACAGTCTACTTGAAGGATACGTGCAGCTGAATCTGCTACTGTTGGATGCGGACAAGTTTCTCCCTATTTTGCAGCGAGGACGACAGGACTCTGTGCCATATTTCATCCAGCTATTGTGTGGATACTGTGATGGCGGACACCCAGACTGGATGGCGAAACGGCTGCAACCAATCCTGGAGGGAAACCAACTTAAACCGCTGTCGCTCCTGTGTGCGTATCGTGCATCCGGAGGTCGTTCCACCTGCATCGGCCACCGCCACTGGGAAACGGCCGCTTAAATCTGGTGGATTGAGAAAGGTTTATGAGGGTAGCGCCTCGGACTTCACCCCATCACTAGATCTGTCTGGTCCAAACGATGCCGAGTGCCGAAAACGGTTTACGCACCAGGCGCATCGCTTGCCGTGGTCAACGCTAGGCGATATCTACGCGTCTACGGCAGTCGATAATAACCGGCACTACCGCTACGAGACGACAGAGGCACAGGCTAAACAGGTGGCGCATTTCGCTCGCTGTCTCGTAGATGCTCTCAAGGAGTTCGCGGCAACACACAAAAGGCCGCCAGCGGACGACGCGGGGAATTCGCTGGACCCGACAACATGGGGCATTGAACCTTTCGGTGGCTTGGGCTACACGGGCTATTACTACAGTCTACTTGAAGGATACGTGCAGCTGAATCTGCTACTGTTGGATGCGGACAAGTTTCTCCCTATTTTGCAGCGAGGACGACAGGACTCTGTGCCATATTTCATCCAGCTATTGTGTGGATACTGTGATGGCAGACACCCAGACTGGATGGCGAAACGGCTGCAACCAATCCTGGAGGGAAACCAACTTAAACCGATGACGGCTGAGGTACTACAAGCCATTCGCGATCACTGTGCCTTGCTGTTCCGCTGTTTGTACAGCATCACTGGTGATAACAAGGCGCTGGATCCTGAGCTGGTAGAGCGCTGCATTGGCCCGTTCTGATCGGAAAGGAGAAATTAGATTGATGTTGACATTGGCAATGCAGCTTGATTTAATACTACAGAACTACGTAGTAATTTGGTATATGCATTTGCTTGCAAGCGCCCTTCCCCTAGAATTATAAACAACGTTTGCAGGTGCACGGGATGCAGCTCACTGAGCCTCTGGCACAGAATCATTCACTAACTCACTAAGACTAATAAATATCATGGGGGGACTCTCTCTTCTTCACACTCACTCACGGCCACTTAGCACGCGCAGAGTCTTCTTGGTTGTTTCGTACGTAGAGAACATGACGGCAGCGTACGGCACGATGCGGGCCAGATTGGCGCCCGTGCCACGGTATAGTGCCAAGGGACCTTCGTCACGGATAACCTTACGGAAGCAGTCCACCATGCCGCGATAGTACAGCGTCGACGGACTGCCCCCCTCCGCAGTTAATGGTCCCACATTGGATACATTTAGGTGCACCTGCTGCAACTGCAGACGCTTCTTCACAGTATCGAATGGATACGCCACAGTTTGGGCGATGGCACCAGCAACGCTGCCACACACGAAGTAGTCGAGTCCGTCCATGTCGGTCTTCCCCTCCGGCCAGCGATAAGCTGGCCACTGGTGGCGAATAGCCGTCAGTTTTAAGTACTCGTAGCAGCCAAACTGCACGCCTTCGAACGGAATGGCACCCACGACACCAGACCAGCCGCCACGGTACAGGCCACGCAGCCCCTCACGCTCCAGGATGAGCTTTACGCCTTGTAGCACACCGCGGATCTCGCTGTTGGTAGCAGCCGGAGCCGTCGTCTGCGAGATCATGCGGGTGCGCACGACTTCGAGCGGGTACGTGCCCATGGTGGCGATGAGGCCGGCGGTGGCGCCGCACAACGCGCGCTGCCAGTTACTGAGCTCGCGTCCCTCTCTGGCGGCGAAACTCGCCTGCAGCGAGTCATAGAGGTAAAACTTGAGGCCCGCATAAGGGCCGAGGCGGCAGCAGCCGGCGCTGTTACCTCGCCAGAAGGCACGCACGCCGTCCAGCGCGTACAAATCACGAACGGTACGCGCAATGGCGGAGGACGCCGACGATTTTACGGCAATGGAGCGGGCGGCCACAAGTGTGGACGCCATGGAAACCACAGTATTGGTGGCATTGGTAGTTGCTGCAACGGTGGTCTGGGTCGGGACGGGGCCGTTTACTTGGATAATGATCTTAAGCACGTCGAGAGGAGAAGTGCAGGAGCGCGTGATGCAGCCGGACACGACGCCTGCAATGACTGACTCGAGGCCGGTGTTTCCCGGGCTGTGGGTGGGTTTCCCCATAGCAGGTAATGGCAAGTCCCGGACTCGTAGATGTCGTCTTGGCCGCTGCACGTAGCGGCTCAGTTCGTGGCAAAATTCAAAGTGAAGACCGTTCGGATCAACATTCGAAATGGGCCATCGTCTGATGATCGCGATTATTATACCAATTTTTGTTATCTATCAACACTCAGTCAACATTAGCGTCCATTTGATGACTTCAATAAGACCTTTTTCGGCTTTCTGCACCCATTTCACTTTAAGCAGCGCATCTCAAAATAAACGGCGAGGCGACGTGAACATCAAGTCTTGAATTTGTGTCATTGAAGCTCAACGGGCATTCACGTCATCCCTACCTAAATTGAACGCGCATAAGCGTCAACCTCCCTACACCATGAGAGATCTTACTATTGTGACCCGTTTTGCTTTGTATCCGTTCGCATTACGAAAATGTAGTGATCTCGATCTATGTGGATGGTGGTCTGAAAGGCAATCGTTTGCAAGAAAGCAAACAAACAACAGTAGTCTCCCCGAGCGAAACCATGGTTACGTTGATTGAATGTCCTCAGCTTATATAAGGTCCGTTCGGTAACGCACGTGCATTGGTATTGTTGGCGTTGAATCTCGTCACCACCTGCCGTACTATAATGAATACCACATGGGTGTCTGATCGCGTGCACCCTGCTCAATACCAGTTCCGCTCGTGGCTGATCGATTGATCAAAGCTGTTCGCTTCTCGAAAGTATTCATATTCCAGCTTTTAGTGGCAAGAGATCAATACTACAGTTAGTATTTGTGTTAGCTTGCCTAATTATAGACTTCTGAAAATTGGACACGGACGCGCAAAGCTTCTCAGCAAGAAGCAAACACTCTCAACCGTAGTTCAATCAAGCATTCCAAGCAAATGCAAAGAAGCGCGTCGAGCACATAGATCCACGAATTCCATGGAATAGTAGCTTTGCACATATAAGTATACCGGCAAAACTTTCTTAACATAAAAAGCATCATGCCAAAGAAGCTCTGGAATTTAAGAAACGCGTCAGTTTCCAAACCAAGGTGATGTTTTTCTCGCACATTTGTCAAATCGAAAAGACTATTGGCACAACACGCAGCTACGACTTGCTATCATATTGTGGCAAATTGTGGTAGCACAACACAACCCACGACAAAAGAGAACTTTAGATTATTCCAGTGAAATAGCGTTATTCGACTGGAATAAAGTATTGGAGAATCGATCGGTAATCTATCCGTCATTTACTCAGATTTTATCCAGATAATCGTTATTCCCAGCCTTGCGTTATTCCAGAAACTAAAGTTCTCTAACGCGTGTTGTTGAAGTACCACATTAGAGTGGTTTTGCTGTAATGGGCCCACTCTGTAACTACGTCGACTTACCCTTTTTCGTAATCAAGTGGCTACATGTAACCACTTGCGTGTAACCCCATTACCCCCCCCCGTTTAGCTCAGACTCACTAGACTTAACACATCATTAAAAGAATTGACGAGACCGTCAAAACGTTTGAGATCCCCGAGCTCATTTCGCAACGAGCTCGCCAAAGAAGATGCTGGCGCAAGAGTCTGCTCCAGTATACTCTGTTACGTCCGTGTCCGACCTGCAGGCACCACCACTTTGGTGCCGCGCAAGCGAACACACCCGTGTGGTGTTGGAATTCCCACGTGAGCTCTAGCTACAAATGTAGTTAGAACGTTCCCACAACAATACGTCTACTAGGATAGTAAACGATCGTTCGGACGGACCTGAAGACTTCGGTTCTGCCCTTGCACCGGGACAAACTGGACCTTGTAAACTACTTATATAGGCCAACCAGTAAAATAAGAACACGCTACTAGCACGAGCAAAGCTAGCAGGTGTTCTGAATCCTCGTGGTCCCAACATCGGAAGCGTACGAGGCACGGGTAAGCCTTTTACGAGGGCACCGAGTGTTGAACACTCGGTTGGAAGAATAAAAGGGAGGCAATTCAAGCACTCCCAGTCGTGCAAGTAGGCAACAATAAGCCGTCACGTAAACCCTCCCGATATGTAACGGGGTACGTAGCACTAAGTGTACCCTGGTTACATGAAGTGTGACACTTCACACTTCAGGAGTATGACATGTCATACTCCGGGATATTTGGTACAAGGTACCAAGGTCATTCAAAACCAACCATTGGTTTAATGACATTGCATTTCTATAGGTAACTGATAGTTTGTATTAACCTCAAACTGGTGAAGATCCGCATATGAGGATCAAAGTTGGCGACGTGTCACTGCGAAGCAAGATATTTACAGAAATCAGGTATTTATTCACAGGTCGTGATAAACAACTTTCAAGTGTTTATATTGATACGTTAATTGAGATCTAAAGCCTCCGAAGAGCATGC